>NC_045545.1:1627759-1927759 GCF_009769535.1 Thamnophis elegans
ACCTACCCATAAATGCTGATCAATATATTGTTTCCTGAAAATCAGGAGTCTGGATGGGGCTTGCAACATGCAACTTACTAATGGATTCCTTATCAGAGATATTTACTTTAAATTGTCTCAGTTTGTTTCAATTAGCGCTATCTCTTTTTCCTCCCATCAGACTGATCTCAGTAACAGCCGACCTGGAGATTAGCCTCTCATCTTTAATGGGCAAGAGCGCAGAGATATAATTAGTGCGTAGGGGAGAATACCACACTGCATGAGGTCTGGAGCACATGGGTATTTAAAAGGCAGCCAGATGAAATCCGCATAGATCACTGGATTCAAACATTTTAATGCAAATGATGTTTAAAGCATAATTCAGCATATCCAAACTGACCTGGAAAAAACATGACTTTGGGGAGGGGAGAGATTTTTTTTTCCCAAGCAGGACGACCTAGTATACAGCAATAGAAATTTAGCTAAGATGAAGACAGAACAATGGAGATGTAGTTTTCTTTCTTAAACACAGAGAAAGGGGTGACATGAAGGCCTGGGACAATTCAGGAATAGTGAACAGTGTTATAGGAAGCTATAAGGAGGCCTCACCTAATGAAAGAGTTATAGTGTTGATTGATATTGTCATATCAATACCTTCTATTTGTACTGTACATTAAAGCTGGTGAGCCTCTTCAGATAATCACATCAATTGTCCATTAGGTAAGCTTGTGTATTCCCCCTATTAGAAACCAATATACATTTATGTTCTGTCAGTGGTAGGGTTCAAAAAATGCAGGGGTGAGTTTCAACCGGTTCGCGGCGGTCCCTGCGAACCGGTTGGTCGGCGAACCCGGAAGTAAGTAACTTCCAGGAACAGCGAAGGGCCCACCCATCCGCCCGCGCTCCTTACCCGGTTTTGATGAGTTCTGTGCTTCCACGCATGCACAGGACGCATACAGCGCCTGCGCGATCCTCCAGGAGCAGCTGGAGCATCGCACAGACGCTAGTACGCATGCGTGCACCGCGCGCGTGCACGAGGACGCCGCCAGCCCCGTTCCAACCGAACCGGTTGGAACGGGGCGAGAAACCCACCCCTGAAAAAATGTTACTACTGGTTCTGTGGATGTGGCTTGGTGGGCATGGCAGGGGAAGGATACTCCAAAATCCCCATTCCCTCCTGATCAGCTGGGACTCAGGAGGCAGAGAATAGATGGGGGAGGGGACAGTTACAGGTGGTATTTACCGGTTCTCCGAACTACTCAAAATTTCCTCTACCGGTTCTCCAGAACTGGTCAGAACCTGCTGAATGCCACCTCTGATGTCTTTGTATCTGAAGTGATAGGTTGATTGTGTGAGTTCACATTTAGCAACTACACAGTTCTTCTCCAACATGATCTGTCCCTAAGCTTTCTTCCA
Source organism: Thamnophis elegans (assembly GCF_009769535.1). Taxonomy (NCBI): domain Eukaryota; kingdom Metazoa; phylum Chordata; class Lepidosauria; order Squamata; family Natricidae; genus Thamnophis; species Thamnophis elegans. Next base: position 1,629,155 of record NC_045545.1, read on the forward strand.
AGTTTTCCATTGGGGCATTCATTATCACCTTAACTAAGTCCATCCACCTTACTTCCAGTTGTCCTCTTCTTTCTATCTTCCGTTAGAGCGTTAGAGATGGGACACCCATTTGTCTGAAATGCTATAGGGTTGGACTAGAATAGTGGTTCCCAAACTTGGCAATTTTAAGACTTGTGGACTTCAACTCTCAGAATTCTCCAGCCAGCTCTGCTGGGAGTTGAAGTCCACAAGTCTTAAAGTTGCCAAGTTTGGGAACCACTGGACTAGAAGATCTCCGAAGTCCCTTTCAACTCTGTAATTCTGTTCTGTTATTTTTAAAAAAAAAAATCCAGAGAGGGTGTCTGTAGTATTATGCAATGTAATCTTTAAAACAGAACTGTGACTGTTTCAATTTACTTAGGTTTGCACATAGGCAGGGTAGCAATTTCCATAATCACCAGAGTATGTCTAGAGGGAAAGTTTATTCTTTTCCTTCCCAACTATGCCCTTAATAGAATTTGACCCTGGAAAGGAGTCGGACTTTTATTGGAAAGGCAAGGAAAGGTTAATCCAATGGGGCTCTGGCTAATCCACTGGTGTGCAGATAAATGTTTATGGACTGGCTCTTCTGGCTTCCTAGCTGCCATATATGACTCTGCTAGCTGTGATAGGAGCTCAGCTCTTAATTGGCTCACAAAAAATAAATGTCTAAATTTACAATCTTGCAAGTCAGTTCAAAAGAGCTCTGGAATCCTCTGGGTTAATCTCTGCCTGCACTGCCTCCTCACACACCTTTGTATTTCTCATTTCCTCTGAAAAAACCCCCACACCTTGCCTGCTTGCTCTCCGACAGATACACATGCTTGATTCTCTTGTGTTTTTTTTTCCCCTTTACAAATCTTCATCTCGCAAGGTCTCCCTTTTCAAACTTATGGGCAAAGCCTGAAGTTAGAGATGATGGTTTTGTTATGGAAAAATCCATCTGTTGCTGGGTATGAAATTATGGTCCCAGAAATGTTGCTGTGCCAGCATGTCGTATAAAGGAGTGAATTAGGCAGAAGGAATATTTTAGCTTCAAGTCATCAGAATGCAGCTGATTTCCTTGTACCGCGAGATTCTTTCTAATAAGGTTGCTGAATACATACAGCAGGAGTTATCATAGCAGACACACTTGCGATGATCTGGTTGAATCACAGCAAAAAATCTTCTTTTCAGATTTCAGTGATTAAGAGGAAACAAGGTGATGGCTATGTCATCTATATCTATATCTATATCTATATCTATCTATATCTATATCTATATCTATATCTATATCTATATCTATATCTATATCTATATCTATATCTATATCTATATCTATATCTAATCTATATCTATATCTATATCTATATCTATATCTATATCTATATCTATCTATATCTATATCATCTATCTTATCTCTATCTATATCTATATCTATATCTATCTATCTATCTATCTATCTATCTATCTATCTATCTATACACACACACACACACACAAACACATATGGGGTTTCCTTTTACTCTAAAAATTCAGCAATATAAAAATCCTAGATAACTAAGGAACATTCCCATATATGCCTCCTTGATCCTGGATAATACCAAACCAAATATGAATCGTTCCACTTTTGTATAATAATATTCCCCAATGGCATTTTTCGGGCATTTCTTTACATTTCTCTCAAAACTCATTAAGCTGAATGCTGGCGATGGTTTTTCCTCATACATACATACATGCGTGGGCGCACACACACGCAAATTGCTGGAAAAGGTGTCAATTATTTTGTCCTGATGTGAGCAACTGACTTCTTCTCCCCAAGTGATCTGCTCAGGATCATTCAGTGAATCAAGCATTATCGAATCTCAGCATTGTAATGCTAACGCTGCCTGATATTTGAAGACCCAAATTGGCCTCTTAGAATTTTTTGTCAGTATTCAGATCTATCATTGAGAGGAGTCGCACTGAATCTCTTGCAAATTATGGCACATTAAAGGCCCTTGTTATTTGACTTTTTAAAATGAGGGCATCCTAGGTTTTAAATGGTGCCACTGTGGTTAAAGGAAAGGACATTTCTTTAAACAAAGACTGTCATTCTAAATAAGGTGCTACTTAAAAATTTAATGACTTTAAAAAAAATCTCTTTAAAAATGCACAAGTCTGGATTCAAAGCTCGAGACATTTGATAGTCAGCTACTAATCAAACAGATGATGGGAAAACAGAATCTAATGCAATGCAATGAAGTAATAAAAATTATAAAGCTGCTTTTCTGTATGTAACGGGAAAAATTAGTCACTTCAAACTGGGTGACTACTTTCAATATATAAGTATGTATTTACTTGATTGCATAACTCATGTTAATGCTGTGACATATACACAGCAATCTGAATTTTCTGTAAACCAGGAAATAAGGCATTCTCTAAAAAATATAGTTCGATCAAATTAGTGCTTATAGTGGGCATTTTAAAGCTATTAAGCAAGGATTTCTTTGCATTGCATCTATTTACTCAATAGATTTACTCAAATTATTTTAAACCAACCCATGTTTAATAATAAATAACAACAACAACAAATTGCTTTGTATTTCAATAAACTTAGAGAGAGCTTTGGAAGGATTCTGTGGATGAGAATCCTCAAGGGGAAAACAACTCAAGAAACAGGGAGAAAGCAGAACTACTTAACTCATTTTTTGCATGAATTTGCAAATTTGTCTTTACACAAAGGGAAAAAAACAGCCCAATCTATCAAAAACAGCATAAAAAAAAACCAGATTAAGACCACAAGTTGAAATAGAGAAGAAATGGTAAGTGAACACCTGTCTACCTTAGATGAGTTCAAATAACCAGGACTGGATGGATTATACCCCAGGGTTCTGAAGGAACTGGCAGACGAGGTCTCAGAACCACTGAACTATAATTTTCAGAGATCCAGGAGCACCAGGGAACTGCCAGATGACTGGAAAAGAGCTGATATAGTTCCCAACTTCAAAAAAGGGAAAAAAGAGATCCAGGAAACTACAGACCTATCAGCCTGACCTCAATACCAGGGAAGATTCTGGAAAAGATAATCAAGCAATGAATCAACAAACACCTAGATGCAAACAAAGTAATAACTAAAAGCCTACATGGGTTTGTAAAAAAGAAATCATACCAGACTAATCTTATTGCATTCTTTGACAAAGTGACAAAATTAATGAACCAGAGGAACACTGTCGATATAATTTACTTGGACTTCAGATAAAGTAGACCATAAGCTACTACTAGATAAAGTAGAAAAATGTGAGTTTGACAGCATCACTGACCAACCACACTTAATCTGTAGTGCAGTGGTTGATTCCTAGCAGTTCGGGCCCGTTCTGCTGATCCGGTAGTAGCTTGGCAGCGTGGGTCGCTGGAACTAGCAGCGACCCAGGCCTGCCATGTCCCCGAACCGGTTCTCTCGGTGGTGCCGTAGGCACTGCTATCTTGTTCTTTTGCTTCTGTGCATGCGCAGAGCAATTTTAGTTGTACTGCGCATGCACGCATAAAGCGCCCCTGAGCAAACCAGCAGTAGTCTCTGCTGGAACCCACCACTGGTGTAGTCCTCAATGTAACTGCATCTACATGGAGGGAAGTATGGTGTGGAGTACCCCAAGGCTCTGTTTTAGGCCCAGTACTCTTCAACATCTTCATCAATGACTTGGATGAGGGAATAAATGGGGAACTCATCAAATTTGGAGATAACACCAAGCTGGCAGGAATAGCCAACACTCCAGAAGACAGGCTCAAGATACAGAAGGATCTTGACGAACATTGGGCACTATCTAACAAAATGAAATTCAATGGTGAAAAAAGTAAGGTTTTACATTTAGGCAAGCAGTAACTGTGAGAGGGATTTTGGAATCCTAGTAGATAACCATTTAAATGGTTTGAATAGCGTATCCACACTGTTTGATTGATTGACTCCTTCACTCATTCACTGAAGGCTAGCATGGTAGAATTCACAGAAATATTGTCTTAAGGTTGTTAACTCCATTCCAGTTTTCTTGGTTCAGAATGTATGGATTTATTCTGTGTGAATTAGCATTTAAACATGGCTTAAATCAGGCTATTTGGCTTGGGTTGGGATGCTTATGTATCATACTTAAAGCAGATCCATTCTCTAAAAAAAATTCTTTGAATATAGCATTGATTAGGAAAAAAACCTCATTGATCTCTGGGCTTGTATTAGATATTTCCAAAATTACAAGACTATTTAGAAAAGTCAGTTCCAGAGAAAGAGGTCCAACATATTTTAAAACCTCTTTTTAAACTGGTTCTGAATTCAAAGTTAAGAGTCATGGTCTTTGAATGGCACACTAAACATTGAATTTTGAAAACACTTCTATGGAGTATCAATCCATTTTCATCTGCTTTGGGAAGAATGCTAAGGGGTAGTTAAATTATCTAAGATCTTCATGATTGGCTGAACAGAACAAAGGTTTGAACTGTTTCCAGAATTTTTGGTCCTATAACAACATTTCCCAAACATTAGAAGACTTGTGATGGAGACATAACCCAGACACCTACAACTGCTACATTCTTATGGTTTTGCTTAATTTAAGATATTTGAGTGGTGGTGAGGGTAGAATCTAACAAACGCCCAATTGAAAACGCCTGCAGCTAGATAAATAGCAGGGTTGTAAGAGTATAAAAGTACCCACTGCTTTTAAGAGCTGTATTCATATGAAACCCCAAAAGATGTTTAAAGAGTAGCAGAGAGGAACTGTGGCCACTCCAGAATTGGAACATATTTTTCCAAATTATTTTCATAGCTTGCACAGCCTTAATAGATAGATTGTCTTGAAAGTTTTGAGTCTTTGTTTTTTGTTTTTTTTTACAAAAATCTCATGGTTTTTGTGTCTCTTTTCCCCCCCCAAAAGCCCATAAAACGTTCTCCAGCCAATTTAGATAATGGGGACTTGATGTACAAAAGGTCCACGCCCTCTCTTCCTTCGCTGGCATTTGGAACAAGCCCCAGGCTGTTGAAATCCTTGAAGAACTGCTAAGTCTACATCATCTCACCATGCAAAATTAAAATCAGAAGTGGCATTTCAGATTTGATTCTCCAGTTAATGGGCTGGAAAGACTGTCAGTCTGCTAACCAAAATCCCTGCAGTTACACACAAGCTGAAGGGGGAAAGTGTCACTCCATCTTGTTTGGAGATGTATATTGGCTAGATAATACTTGCTTCTATATATATTTTTTTTTTAAAAAGGGGATTTATTAGCACTTCGGATTAAAGCGAACCTTCTTGGTAAGGACTTCCTAGGTGATTGCAAGTATATCTGCTTTCAAAAATATAGCATTGCTCTTTTCCTCATATTTCAAATGTCTTTTTTAGACACCCAAGAATCAAATATGAGCTTTGCGGAATGGCATGGTTTGTACTGCAGATCCAGGCAGCCTCCTTCCTACGATGGAGAACAATGTTTAATTTGGGGATCAGATATTCTGGAAATAGATGCCATGGTATCAATGGGATCCATCCATTTTTAATTGGTCTGGAAGCATCTAACCAAGGCATCAGGGATGTATGTGAAAGAAATTCAACAAGGAAGGTTCTTGGCAATATGGTTTCAGAGCAGAGGCCTATAAGGAAAACCTCTACAAAATGTTTTATAGGTGGCATCTGCCGCCTGCAAGATTGGCCAAAATGTATAAGAACTCCTCCGCCACATGCTGTACATGTAACCAGATTCCAGGAACATACTACCACATGTGGTGGATGTGTAAGAAAGCAAGGAACTACTGGTTGAAAATTCATAATTGGTTAGAAATAATAACTGAGCAACATACTGAGTTTAAACCAGAAACATGCCTTTTAGGAAAGTTATGTTTCAGAAAGTTATGACAAGGCAACCATATAGTTAATGTTACATATATTGATGGCAGCAAGAATCATATATGCTAAATATTGGGGAAATTGTGAACACCCCATCAGATGACAAAATAATTATGGGATTTTGGGATTGTGCTGAAATGGATAGATTAACCTTAAAAATTAAAGATAAAGAAGACTCAAAATATTATAGGACGTGAAATAAATTTTATGAATGGATAGAGAGAAGAGGTAGAAAGGAGTGGGAAGTTGACGAATGTCAATAACTGTTAGTATGGAAAATAAAGATGCTATAGAATTATGGATATAATATGGAAAAATTGTAAATAGGCTAATGTAAGTAGAAATTTAGTTGAAGCTCATTTTCTTTTCCCCATTGGTTGTATTATTATAATTACTGTAAATATATTACTGTTGTAGTTATTAGCTTGTTAAGTATGTTAAGATTTGCTATTGATTTTTTCTTTGGCTGTCCTTTATTTGCAATTGTTACCCTGACATGGCACTGTCTTTTCAATAAAGTATATGATGTGTGTGCGTGTGTGTGTGTACAGGGGTGGGTTGCTGCCAGCATTACTGCCTTTATATATATATATTTAAAGTCACAACCCCTGGTATGCCCAAATATGGGAGGAAGATCACTACTTCCATTCTCTGTCCTTCGGCTTGTCACAAGAGACCATCCAGACAGAAACCCAATATTTTTTACTGTTGCCTTTTTGTTACATTTGTTAGATTTGTGCGATAAAAATAAGGGAGACTAATATACATCATTTCAAGCTATTTAGCTCTCATCAGCTAGCCATACCCTTGCTGGGAATCAGGTTCGATTCCCAGCAAGGGTATGGCTAGCTGATGAGAGCTAAATAGCTTGAAATAGATCTTCATTTATTTATCAGCACAATATAACATACATACATACATACATACATACATACATACATACATATATATATACACACACACACACACACATATGTGTGTGTGTGTGTGTGTTTTTTTTTAATTTGTGCAACAGTAGGCAACAGTTAAAAATATTGGGTTTCTGTCTTGATGGACTCTTGTGACGAGCCGATTGACAGATGATGGAAGCAGTTAGCTTCCTCCCATAATTGGGGCTTACCAGGGGTTGTAAAAATCTAATATATATATATATATGTGTATGTGTATGTGTATGTGTATGTGTATGTGTATGTGTATGTGTATGTGTATGTGTATGTGTATGTGTATGTGTAGTGTATGTGTTGTGTATGTGTATGTATGTGTATGTGTATGGTGTATGTTGTTGTATTTGTGCTGATAAATAAATAAAGGGAGACTAATATAGATCTATTTCAAGCTATTTAGCTCTCATCAGCTAGCCATACCCTTACTGGGATTAGAACCTGTGCTGTATTGCATCTTAGACAGATGTGTTAACCATTAAGCCACAGAGTTCTTCTCCTTATCAGCTGAGTCAGGGAGAAAGGTATATATTTAAAGTCACAACCCCTGGTATGCCCAAATATGGGAGGAAGTTCACCAATATTTCTTTGGATGGAACAATTCAAATATTCTTACATTTTTGTCTAATCGTCAGACAAACAAACAAACAAACAAAGGGGAAATGGAGAAACCTAAAACAGCAGCCAGAGCTAATAATGTTATCTTAGAAGAACATAGACTATTTCTGCCTGCAGGAAGTAGGCAACAGTGTTCTAAAGCTATTTTTTTTTCTCATGCCCTTGCTTTCCCCTGCTCATTCTAATATCCCTGTTCTCCCACGCTATAAGAAACGGCCATCGTGGTCCTGGAAAGACTAGTGGAAGGAGGGGCGAAAGATGGAACCCAGCAGTGGAAATAATAACTCACACTGCCTACTAATTCAAAACATTCCTAGGACTAGCAACTTTGTTCACGGCTTCTTCCGTCAAAAATTTCCCACTTGCCTTGACTTCTGTGCCGACACGATAGATTCCTTTCTTATGTACGCAGCCATTGGCTGCATCTGAACAATGCATATTGGATGAGACTGCTTCAAGTATTTTTCTCTCTAAGAATTCCCAGGCTGGGATAAACTAATAGAAAGCATCTTTCTGTTCCCAAGGATAGTACTATATATATATTATTTCTTTCTTTTTGGTCACTACATTTTCTTGTTTTGATAACGGCCTTTCCTTGGCTGCCTTTCCCATCTGGTGTCAGAGGAGTAAGGCTGAATGAAGGATCCCATTCCTGACAGCTAATAAGCCAATCCACTTAACACTATGCAGGCATATTTCATTCATGTTTATCTTGGTCAATAGAATGTGACTGGCCAACATCCAGTTTTAGCATTAGCTGGAGTTCCAAGTTATTTGAATGGTGGTTTGGTTTAAAAGTTTTTCTTTTAACTTCAGTCCCACCCCACCCCTTTACAACAGTTAAATGTAATGCTCTGTCAAATGTCCAATGCAGTAATTGCCTTAAATAAGGCTATTTTTATAAAGTGCCAGTAGATTTTTCTTCTAAGCGTTGCTTCAAAATAGTATCGTTGCTACTCCCTTATGGCCAACCCTTCCATAAGGCTACTGAAGCTTCCAACCTCATGCAGTGATTGATAAATGACTTCCACTCTTCCTGCAGGGTAAGGCTTATTAAAGATAGAGGCCCCAGAAACCCTTGGGGTTTGTGAATAGTTTTCTGGGAGTCTATGAATTTGGATGGGAACAAAAATTACAGCATTCTTTTCATGATTTCCCTTTATGCATTAAATCCATTTCTTTGCATAGTGAACTGTAGGTTCCCAGGCTCTAGAGCAGTGGTTTTTCTACCTACCGCCCACTAAGGGATCTTTCTTGATGGAAAAATTTCTTTACAGCCCACCAGTTTTTGCGCAAGTGCAGAACATGAGCATATTTCTTTTTTTCAGACATGGGTTCTAAATTTGTTTCACAATTTAACAGCTACTTTTACTCTTACGTTTTGATCTGCACTCCACACAGTGCTTTTTCCCCTCCTCTTTTCCCTTTCATTACAAACACCAAAAACAATGCGGTATTAGGTGCCAATTTTTATTAAGCGTCACCATCAAAACAAAATTCCTTTTCCTGCCTTCTTCTTCTTTACCTTTCTTATAGTATTTCACTATATCAAGGATCTCTTTTTCCCCTTTTTTATTTTCTCCTTCTTCTTCCTTTACTTATTTCTTTCTTTATTTTATAAGATAACAAAACTTAATTTATGAGCCAGACTAAACACTGCTTACTCTCCTTCCTTTATTTATCCCCTTTTCTCTTTTTCTTCCCTTTTTTGTTAATTTTTTCATCTTTTCCTTTTTATCTCCTTTTTTTTAACCTTCCTTAGGGCAATGTACAAAAGTAAGGCTGAGGTAGTTAGCCCACTTATTATTCTCTCCTGCCTATAACTTTTCTTTCTCCTATTTTGCAACTGCTCTGCTTTATTTATAAGATAACAAAACTTACCTGCCTGTCCCTGCTATCAGTTTCCACTCCTCCCCTTCCTCTTCCCACGTGTTTGATTGTTTGTGCGCACGCGCACGTTGGTTTATTAATGTGTGCGCTGGCGATTGTCCACTCACTCAAAAGGAGGTTTTAACCTCCAAAGTCCCTATCACCCACCTGGAATCCCCAAACGCCCACTAGTGGGTGGTAGGGACCAGGTTGACAACCCATGCTCTAGAGCAGTGTTTCTCAACCTTGGCAACTTGAAGATGTCTGGACTTCAACTCCCAGAATTCCCCAGCCAGCATGCTGGCTGGGGAATTCTGGGAGTTGAAGTCCAGACATCTTCAAGTTGCCAAGGTTGAGAAACACTACTCTAGAGAGAATTCCAGCTCTTCTAGTTGTTGTCTCTATTAGAGACAGAGATTTGTCAGCCAAATAGTCTATTCTGGGACCTTAAGGCGGTTCGAGTCCCTAGTGCCACCTAACAGAATGAGCTCCCATTACTCGGCTCAGCTTCTGCCAACCTAGCAGTTCAAAAGCATGTAAAAAGGCAAGTAGAAAAATAGGAACCACCTTTGGTGGGAAGGTAACAGCATTCTAAGCGCCTTCGGTGTTTAGTCATGCCGGCCATATGACCACGGAGACGTCTTCGGACAATGCTGGCTCCTTCAGCTTTGAAACTGAGTTGAGCACTGCCTCCTATAGTCAGGAACGACTAACACATATGTGCAAGGGGAACTTTTACCTTTAAGGATGGAGAGAGGTTGCTACTCCATATTCTTGCTCTATTGAAGAATGGAAAATCCACTTTATTAAATTATATCTATGGCATCCATGTGACATAGACTTGAATGACTGTAAATGAACACTGCACACATAAATGCAAGAAACAAGCTAGCTCAGAGAACATCAAGGACCTCTCAGCTGATTCCTTATCCTATGTCAGGCATAAAAGGCCAAGTCCACACAAAATACAGGTGCAATTAAACAGATGTATTGCCAAAATCTTATGCACAGGGATCCTCCCAGTTAATAATCAGCACCTGATTATACCACAGTTAGATAAAGATCAACGGAATTCAAGGGAAATTAGTTCTCTTGTGGCTATGTAGCGATTCTAGGCCGACCCGTCTTTTCCCTCAGCCCCCAAATTCTGTCATTCCTTCTCCTACAGGCTGTTTGTTTGCAAACCTGTTGTGTGTATATGCATGCACACACCAGTGCATATAATCACAGGCAAACCCAATACAATCATTGTAAATAACTCAAGGCTGTTAATCTATCATAGGTAAATTTAATCAGGTGGATTTTCTTTTGACTGGTGATATTTCTCCCTTTCATAAATCTCCATTGCTTTCATTAGACTAGCCAGTCCAGTCTGTATGATGGTTTTTCTTCTTCTTCTAGTGTTTTCTTTAGAGTTTAACTGATCTTTTCGTTGTTCCCTCTTCTAAAACAAATGGTATCACAATGAAGATGGTGATTTCATTAAGCCTAGATTATTAGTCTTACATGCTTTTCCTTTTTCCTAAATATACACAATTCTTTCACCTTTAAAATGGTTTGTATTAAACAAAGACAAGGCACCATAGGTGACCATGTTTCTTGCTTTAAAAAGGCAATTCTGTAAGTTAAAGTTCTACTTAGCAAGAAGTGCTGAAAAATCCAAGCCTAATTTAAAGAAAAACAAGCATTAAAATACAGAGGAGAAATTTGTTATTTCTCATCAAGTTTGCATCTGACTATATACAGAGCAGGTAAATAAGCTAGTTGGACACCATCTTCACACTATAATGAAAATTCATAAGTATAATCATATTTTAGTATTTAATTCTAAATTACTTTTCTACTTACATATGCAAATGCTATGCAAATCTTTCTTCTTCAACTATATTGTATATAGACACATTAGGACATAATAAACATAAGTTAGCATCTGAATTAAATGATTTATTCAACTCGAAGGTCTTATTGTTCCTGACAATATTTTACTACCATGAATTGTAAATCCAGGCAAAAAGCAATGGCCATATAACTCAATTATCTTTTGGAGAATGGATGCAGATTGCTCTTCCTCACTCTAATTATACCCTGCATTTATTATATCATTTTTGATTATGAAAGCCACCAGGAAACAAATATCTTGCAAAACATGTAAGTTCCATCAATCATTGTGTAAGTTTCGGTGAGTTTGCCCTTTGTGTATACTCTTATATAATTAAAAATGTGAGCGGGAAATCAGATGTAGAAAATTAGTTTGGAATAGTGGTTAAGGAAACAGCGTAGAAACCAAAAGATTATGAATTTTACTCCTTATAGTAGGGTGACCATAGAGGCCCATCACTATCTCTCAGGCCTAGGAAGAAGGCAGAGGAGAACCAATCCTGAAACCTTGCCAACAAAACTGCAGGGACTTGTCCAGGAAGTTTCCAGGAGTCAACACTGATTTGAAAGCACAAATAATACAAAATAATGATAAAATATGGTATGAGTGGAGAGTAGCAATTGCTTACATAATAGCCATTCACAAAAGAGTTGCTGGATGTGACTAAGATATTTTTGCATTAATGAGTTAAATAACATATGTAATATAATAAGCTCAGCTGTATTACACCTAAATTTCCAATCTTTCTAATTTAGTAGGAAAGATTCTATACCTTGAAGCTGGATTACTGTAACGTGCTCTACATGGGGCTGCCCCTGAAGAGTGTTCGAAGACTATAGCTGGTCCAGAATGCAGCCGCATGAGCGATATGGGGTGTATCCAGATACACCCATATTACACCTATCCTCCGTGAGCTGCACTGGCTTCCTATTGGTCTCCGGATGCACTTCAAGGTGCTAGTCGTTACTTTTAAAGCCCTTCATGGTTTAGGACCTGGCTACCTGAGAGACCGCCTCCTGCCATTTACCTCCCAACGACCAACAAGATCGCACAGGTTGGGCCTCCTCCGGGTGCTGTCAACCGGACAATGCCGGCTGGCAACTCCCCGGGGGAGGGCCTTCTCTGTTGCTGCGCCGGCCCTGTGGAACGATCTACCTGCAGAGATCCGGACCCTTCCCACTCTCCCGGCCTTCCGTAAAGCCTTCAAGACTTGGCTGTTCCGGCAGGCCTGGGACTGTTGATTGATATCCAGCCCCGTTTAGATGGAATGGGTGATGTGAATTTTAATACTGTATTTTATTTTTATTCTATTTTTAAATTTTAAATGTTTCTTGTCTGTTGTGAGCCACCCAGAGTCCCTATGGGAGTGGGCGGCATACAAATCCTAATAAACTTGAAACTTGAAGTTAGAGATAGACTTGAAATATTCTTCATTGCTTTTAAGATATTGCCATTTGTGCCCAATTACTCTTCTGCATAGAGAATAGCCAGTTCATCCCATGGAATCTGAAGTCAGCTTTGTTGACAATTGAATGATAATTGATTTGAGACAGATATCTTGTATAAGTAACAGAACTGTGGCTGCAGAATATTTAACAGTTTATCAGTGTATCAAATAAATGCATGAAGGTTATATTCAAATCCATAGCAGTATGTCACTGCATTCTTGTTGGGAAAGATGAGACAGTTTTTACTTCCTGCCCTAGATTGCAGAGGCATGTGACTGTCCAACATGAGAAACAGGAAGGATATTTTGAATTAAATGGACCTTTGACCTTGATCTAGCATTGTTATTCTTAAAAACATGTGTCAACTAATTTCTGTTCCCGAGGGTCCTTTTCCAAACACTATTCTAGGTACCAGAAATATTTAAGTTTAACTTACATGTTATTCTCAAATGAAGCAAGTTGGATACAATCTGTTTTGTCCTTCTGCATCAATGTGTAAAAAGGTTTAAGGAAAAATCTCTACTTATTTGAACCTATTTTTCTCACTAATAGCATCTGATATCTCCTATTTTCCAGAAGGCAAATCTCTGCTTAACTATATCATCATAACATAGACTCTATTTCCACCATTATTTCCACCATTATTTATTTATTGGTCCCTTAATATCATGAATTGGTGGTCTTCATTATGTTATTGGCAATAACACATCATGCAGATTTTGCCCAGGATCTAGTAATGTCATTGATAGTTACATAATTCAGAAATGTTTTCTTGTTATGAATTGCATCCCTGCCAAAAATGGAATTTTTGTATTGCCTATGGGGAAATAGTAACTTTAATGTTCATTCTCTTTTATTCACCAGCATTTTATTCTTTTTTAACATAGAAAATGTTTAGCATATTTTCTTTTCTTTTGATCTAGTCTAGTACATTCATTTTTCCAGAAAGTTTTGTGTAAGTTATCCTGGGAAAAATATTATGAAATATAGTATAGGTGCCAAGTTTTGCTGTTCAAAAGATTCCTTGGAGCCTTGATCTGTAAATCAGTTGAACTATCTACTACCCATTGTTTATGATGACAAATATGGCTTTTTAGATGTTGAAATATGTCTAGGACACCTGTACTCTTACAGCAAGGGTTCCCAAACTATAGATCAGGACTCCCTGAGATGTTATGAGAAATTTAGGAAGGCCCCCATTTTTTAAAAAAGAAAATCATTACGTTTGTGCAGGCAACACAGAAACTCTATGAATGTTAACTATTGACTTACTCCCTGCTTTGCTTATGAGGAATTACTCTGGCAAAGTGGGAGAAGAAACAATAGAATAACAAAATTGGAAGGGATTTTGAAAGTCTTCTAATCCAACCTCCCTGCTTAGGCAGGAAACCCTACACCACTTCAGACAAATTGATATCTAACATCTTCTTTAAAATGTCCAGTGTTTAAGAAGAAAGAAGGAAAGAAAGAAAGAAAAAAAGAAAAAAAGAAAAAAGAAATAAAAAGGAAGGAAGGAGAAGGAAGGAAGGAAGGAGGAAGGAAGGAAGGAAGGAAGGAAGGAAATCAACAAAAATCATCATTTTTATTCATGTGGAGCAGGGTGTTGCACAATTAATTCTTTATTACAGTGGATTGCAATATCTCAAAGTTTGAGAACCCTTCTCTTAGCCTAGAGAATAAAGACAACTAATTGATTACCAACAACCTACAGGTTATCAACAACCTAGAGATCATCAATAAGATCAGGAGTCAGGAATGAGTATCAAGATACCATATAACCCCTGGCCTCCACGAAGTAAGTTTCTCTAAATGGAAAAAAGAAAAAGAGATAAAGGAAATACACATTCTCAACATGCAGATCATCTTGGTTATAGGATTGGCTAGCAGTCCTGGGGAAAAAATACTTCAATTCTAGAACAATTTTAATACACAATAGCTCTTACAATCAATAATTGGCAACTTCAATTAAAAAAAACCAAGTAGTAGGGAATGAGAAAGATCTCTGACTAAGCCCATGGAGAGTTACTGCCAGTCTGAATAATTAATAATGGGATAAAGGGACAAAGTCTGACAATCACATTGATGTATTGTTTCCAGGTTCAGGGAGCCCGAGTGAAATGCTTTGAGAGCTTCCACTCCTTCCCTCATTTTTTCTTTCTTTTTTAATTGGCCTGTTTCATTTTTGGCCATGACCTACATTGGGAATCCATATATTCAGATGAGGAAAATAGTACATGGATAAGTACAGATAAGGTAAGGTTCCCCATACACATATGTGCTAGCCATTCCTGACTCTAGGGGGCGGTGCTCATCTCCGTTTCAAAGCCAAAACTCCAGCACTGTCTGAAGATGTCTCCATGGTCATGTGGCCGGCATAACTAAACTCCAAAGGTGCACAGAACGCCTTCCCACCAAAGGTGGTCCCAATTTTTCTACTTGCATTTTTACATGCTTTTGAACTGCTAGGTTGGCAGAAGCTGGGACAAGTCACGGGAGCTCACTCCGTTACGCGGTGCTAGCGATTCGAACCGCCAAACCGCCGACCTTTCTGATCAATAAGCTCAGCGTCCTAGCCACTGAACCACTGCATCCCATTGGATAAATACAAATGTGAACTTCTGTATCTGGATCTTATCAACCACAACTTGGTTTGTGTGTTGGCTTCACCTCTAGGAGATCAGTCAGGAAAGCTACTGCTGAAAAGTACTAGATACTTTGCTTCTTCAAATTATCATGGTGATCCAAATATACTGCAGCTAGAAACAGCCAGAGGAGGAACATCTGTAAAGCCTTCGGTCCCTCTCTCCAATTTTTTTCAACAACAGCCATCCACACAGCATTTTGTGGCTAGTAGAATAGCCATAACTGCAACATTTTATCAACAAATTTTGAAAGCATTCTCTTAATTCTATTGGATTAAATACTATAGGAATAAAATAGAATATATCTTTATTACAGTCATAGACTAGCAAAAGACATCAATTTTTACAATATATTAAAAAAATAGTACTGACATTAATAGTGGACAATAGCATCCCTTTTAAGAAAATACATATTCTCAAACTGTTAGGGTCTCTCCCTAGTTTACATGGGTGAAAAGCCGATAAGTATGTGAGTAAATAATGTTCCAAAAATTGTTAGAGTTACACTATATTGCCAAAAGTATTCGCTCACCCCCACATGGGTGAATCAGTTGTGAGCGAATACTTTTGGCAAAATAGTGTATCTCCAAAAAACTTGGTACAAGTTGACATACCTGTTCTGCTATAGGTGTTCTTATACCTTCCCTGGAGGAGTGCTGAGGGCAGAATGTTAAATCTGGCTCTGAAGAAAGCTATTCTTTGTTTTGGGAAGATCAGAACATTTAGGTTTTATTTTTTTTTAAAAACCATCCCTCGTAAAACATCAGACAGTCCAAAATAAGCTCTTGTCTTGAGAAAAGTTTTTTTTCACTTAATAATGAATAATTGTGTTAGATGTTACTATTGAAATAGAGAGTGCAAAATTAATAGACATGGATGCAAAGCTTGTACAAGAACCAAAAATCCCCCTTCAAAAAACGTGTAGATATTCTTGAAGATTCACGCAGAAAGGTAGAATCATTCAAAATTATTTTGAAACAGCTCTCTTGATAACAGAAAGATTGTAAGATTAAATGGGAAATCTCCCCATGTGGCAGCTGCTCCTATGAAATACCTACGCTATTTATTTAGTGATATTTCATATCTGGATCATTTTTAAGGGAATTGCTGCCAAACTGTTTTATGCAGAACTGAATCTTGGCTGAAATTCAATTGGGTCAAGTTTAGAGATAAAACCCACATAAGGGAATATATGTATACTTTGAGGAGTCAAATGTGTTCATGTCTGTGTGCAGATGTCTACATGTGTTAAATTATGAAAGCAATGTCAGGCCAATGCAAGGCAAACTCTTTATACATGTGTCATGATGTTTCATGGACATTAGAAAGAGGTGGACATTGCCTAATGATGACACAATAGTGCTTTCATTATTTGACAATAGCCTTGAATCCTTCAGATGCCTCAGAGATGACAAATAATTTTTCACAATGGCTGTATAATAAAACAACTCAAAATTTATTTTATTTGAGAATTGCATCGGATAATCCTGTTGATTGCTAAATCAAAAAAGAGTGATACCATTGAGATTTACAAATTCACACTCAGGAAAGTTATGTGGTGGCTACATGTATGAATAAATACATTTGCAGTGTTATGCTGGTGACTATCAAAGTGTTTGGCATTTTACAATTAAAAAAACACATTTTAAGACAGACTTTCAAAACAGTTAAAATAGCAATTAAAACAAATAAGTTTAAAAAGTAGATTTAGTAATTGAATTGAGAATTCAAATAAAAGTGGAAAGCTTACACAAATAGAGGCACTCTAAGAAGCAATAAAAGCATTAACACTTAATTAAGTGTTAAGAGTGTGAACTTCAAAGAGTGCACCCACAGCGAGGGCTTGATCTTAAGTTTCCACGAGACACGAGATACTTTCACAGCAACTGTAGGCGGATCAGCCTCGTGTGACCTTGGTAAGTGAGGAAGATCATCCAGAAAGAAATATTCTCTTCAAATGCCCTGGATTTAAGTGGTTTAAAGCTTTAAGGACAAGCATGAACACGTTTGCATCGTCTTTTGCTCAAAAAGGACTGATAATCCAGTGCAATCTAGTTTTAAATAAATGTAGCTCCTTCACATTCTTCCTTAAAACTAATCTAGCTGCCAAATTTTGTTCCAATTGATTTTTTAGACTGGACACAAGGGTAGCCCAACATAGAACACATTACTGTAGTCAAGGCTGGGGGGTTTATCAACACATGTTTCCCCTGTTTTAAGGTCATTAACCTCCAGACAATTGGGATATCAACCAAATCTGAGTAAAAGGGTTACTTGCTGTTGCAAAATCTTGCCCTGTATTCTCATGTCTCTCTTATGGTCTAGGCTGCTCTTATCCAGGGTTCATCAAAGTGATCAATATAGTGTTAATGGGACTTATTATTATTATTATTATACAATTGTATCACAGCGGCCAGTGTTTCGCCGGATTTGGCATTGGTTACTAGTCAGGCCCCACCCAGGGGCCTAGGACGTCGTAACGTATTTTCGTAATATGCGTGCAGATCCAAGCAGTGCGGCTTTTTGCATTTGACTGATGGTGATTTTGTCAATTTTACTGTTTTAAATGTAATTCCAGTGCTTTTGGAATAGCACCCAGTGTGCCAATTACCACTGGAATTACCACTGCTGGTTTGTGCCATAGTAGTTGAATTTCGATTTTTAAGTCCTGGTATTTTGCAATTTTTTTTCATGTTCCTTCTCGGCGACCCTGCTATCACCTGGTATTGCGATGTCTATGATTGTGACCTTATTTTTCTCAACCAGTGTGATGTCTGGTGTATTATGCGCCAGTATTTTGTCTGTTTGTATGCGGAAATCCCACAAGATCTTGACCATCTGATTTTCGGTGACTTTTCAGGCTGATGTTCCCACCAGTTTGTTGCTGTTTTAATATTATAATTTTTGCACAAAGTCCAATGGATCATTTGTGCTACTGAATTGTGCCGCAATTATTAATCAGTCTGCGTGATTTTTTTACAGCAGCTGAGTATGTGATCAACAGTTTCATCAGCTTCTTTGCAAAGTCTGCATTTGGCATCATCAGAGGATTTTCGATTTGGCCTTAATGCATTGTGCGGATAGCTTGTTCTTGCGCAGCCAGGATTAGTGACTCTGTTTCTTTCTTTAATGTACCTGTTGTTAACCATAACCAAGTTTGTTCACTGTCCACTTTATCTTTTTTTTTCCAGAAATTGGCCATGCAGTGCTTTGTTCTGCCAACTCTCCATTCTTGATTTTATCACATCTTTTCTGTATTCTTGTTTCGTCTGTTGGGCCTTCAGTAGATTTTTGTTCTTTACTTTGATTAATAGATGTTCTTGACTTTCTTTAAATAATCATCCAGTGCATGTTTTTCTCTTCAACTGTTTGCTTCACTTGTAATAATCCTCTGCCACCTGATTTTCGGGGCAGATATAGTCTATCAGTATCACCACGTGGATGTAAACTGTAGTGCATTGTCATTAGTTTCCTGGTTTTTTCGGTCCAAAATGTCCAATCAGCTTGTGTCCAGTTAAATCAGCAAATTGTTGGCAAGAAAAAGGAAAATTGCTACTGTTCAGCAGCCATTTTGGGGAGGAGCCTGGTGGCATAAAGATTAATAACTAAATAAATGTGCCTCTCTCAGTATGTCATGGGCTTCTTAAATGCTTACTGCTTCAATCTCAAACTTCCCTGGTTTCTCTGCACCTTGTCAATAGCCCGAGGGACAAGTCCCTTGGATGAATAGGTTTGTTGCAGAAATGAGACCAGGTTTAGTCAGGAGAGATCAATAGATAACAAATCCCAATGCAAGAGCCAAAACAACTTGAATGGCATCAGCTAATATAGAACTGAATATTCAAAGCATTTTTCTTAGGAAATGACTGTTTGGAATTGTATACGAAACAAAACATCCTATGTTGATTTGTAATCAAACAACAAGATCTGCCAGAGTTTGGATGTAAACAAAATAGCAGTTGTGACTGTGCAATCAGAGCCTCAATCTGTTGAACTTGAGTGCGATGTTGACACATGTACAAATAAGGTGGGTGTTTGATCTTATGATCATGCTATCACCTTAACTTTTTTGACTTCTTATCCCTGTATCTTTTACTCTAACCAGTGGTTCCCAAACTTGGCAACTTTAAGACTTGTGGACTTCAAGCTCTGCTGGCTGGAGAATTCTGGGAGTTGAAGTCCACAAGTCTTAAAGTTGCCAAGTTTGGGAACCACTGGGTTAGAGTAAAAGATACAGGGATAAGAAGTCAAAAAAGTTAAGGTGATAGCATGATCATAAGATCAAACACCCACTGCTCTAACCAACGCATCGAAAACAATGGTGTGTTCTTTTGTACAGTACATTAACCACTTAAATCTGCTATTTTTGACTTGATATTGTTCATATTTGATCATTTTTGCACAAATCTAGTAGGCATTTCCCCCCCTCAACATACAATAGTTAATACGTACTAATAGGCACTTGCATAACCACAGATGCAAATGTATTTAGATCCTGAAGTGTTGGAACATTATTTTTAAAAGTGGGAAAATAATAGATTTCAGTTTGGCTCCTTCAAAGAGATCCTTCTCTTTTCAGTATAAATATACCATATGGAAATGTTTGAATCAACATTTCTACATAATTGGTTTCTTATGTCATTGTCAATTCTAGTTTATTACTGTGCTAAGTATCCTCCCACTCTGTTATTTTCAGGGAAAGTTGCTGTGGCAGCCACAAGGATTTTGAGTGTTAAGGTTGGCTGAACTCACTCTATTTAACGGAAAAGAACTGACTCACAAGTTCATTGTTACTGAACATCAACTATGCAGTTAACCTCTCTTGCAACAAGGCAGAGGCCTAACTGGGCTGTATAAGTCATTTTTATTCAGGTAAGTAACATCAATTCTGTTCAGACTTGGCATAAGATGGATGTACTGTCGGGCTCGAAAAACTGAGAAAGACACACTGAGGTTCTTCCGAACACTTCATTGTTCCTCATCTGCAGACAGAAATCTTGCCCAACTAATCAAACTATATACTCTGAGAATTTTCTAGGGAAGAATATCTTGACCCACTTCCTCTTAATCAAGCGATCTAAACTTTGCTAAACTCTTCTGGAATGCAGTACCTCCCCTCTGGGAATCCAGACTGCATTCCACCACAGGTGCTACTTGGTTAAAACTGACTGATGGATTTGAAACATTCAGTGGCTTCTGAATTCAGGAAGAATTTCTGCCATAGTTCCATTCCATTGGAGGATGTTCCCCATTGTTTAAAATAAAATCCCAAACCCTCTAAAATCATACTTGGTGAATTATTGCATACTAATAGCATGCTATTTCTTTCTCTATGGGGAGTAAAGGCACAGAACATCATGTCCTCCATGGACTTCTTCCACTAAAATAAGTTAAGGAAAAAAAATGCGTGGCCCCAGGGTCCCAAAACTGCTTCCCACCTCTGATAAGACAACCGCCTGAAATAGTAAGGACTTAATTGCAAGAACTTAATTGAAGAAACAAAACTGAGGGATCCCTGTTGTCAAATTGTGACATAAGGGCTGCATTTGGATGTTCCAAAGGAAGGCAGTTTATGTAATAGGAATGAATCTAATCTCTGCATCGCTGCCACCACTTTTCACTCTGTATCTCTGACACAGTTAGGAGGAAAGATTGGGATGCAATCACTTCCCACCTAAATGGAGGGAAGCATTTCATATATTCTTGCAATTAAGAGCTGTGGTGGTGGCACAGTGGTTTGAATGCAGTACTGCAGGCTAACTCACTACGGACTCTAGTAGTTCTATCCTGACTTGTTCAAGGTTGATTCTGCCTTCCAGCCTTCCAAGGTCGTAAAAGGAGGAGCCAGATTGTTTGGGGGCAACATGCTGACTATATAAACCACTTAGAGAGGGCTGCAAAGCGCAGTGAATTGGTACGTAAGTGTAAGTGCTATTGATGTTGCTATTTGGCATCCTTTGCCCTGAGCTTTCCTGGTTATGAAGTGTATGTTTCAGTTTGGGACTAGTACTGAGTCTGTTGCAACATACCTATATGATGACTCTAAGCTCCATGCATAAGGTAGATTCACTGCAGTTCTATCAGACATTTAATCCTCCCTACCTGTCCTCTTTGCATCAAGAATCTATACTGCACAGAGATTGCACAGAGCTTTAAAGCCCTCTTAATCTTTGCTCCAGATGTGGAACATGAAATCTGTGCAAAGCTGGGCGAATATTGAGGTGGAGGTTGGGGGTAATGTCATAGTATCCTTGATTGCTTTTAAATCAGTCTAAATACAGTTAGAGAAAATGATTATTCATGGAGGGAAGGAAGGAAAGAAGGAAGGAAGGAAGGAAGGAAGGAAGGAAGGAAGGAAGGAAGGAAGGAAGGAAGGAAGGATCTTCATAAAGAGCAACATGGGTAGGGAGGTGGGGAAAGACAATTTACATTAAGGCCTTGCAGAAATGACATTTGAGGCAGAGGATGGCTAATCTGAAAAGACAAGCTTAGCAAAGTGTTTTGGCATCAGGGTGCAACAGTTCTTTCAAAAATAGATCCTCTTAATCTGAAATATTTGCATTAAATTAACATTTGCATTGAATCGTCTAGAAAAGGAGACCTACTGTGTTTGTTTTCTTTTGAATGTATTATTTCTGAATTTAATAACAGCCATTCATGAATACATAAACAAATATTGTTCTGAAGTTGCCCTGATAGATGTTTTCCTTGCATATGGTTATTTTAGTTCCTGGTTATGAACTGTATGTTCACTTTGGGGTACCAAACTCAAAGTAAACGTTGAGGATTCCTTTCATCAGCGCGCATTTGTCGGCGCGCTTCTGTGCGCATTCACCGGCGCAATTTTGACCTCGCGGTTTTCTTGCCATGGTGTTGTCGGCACGCTTTTGTCGAGCGCGCATTGTTGGTGAACCGGTGGCCGCAGGAAGCTGAGGAGAGAAGGCATTTTTCCACACCTGTGCAGCGCTCACCCCTCACCTGGATCAGGCTGAGGAATTGAGGTGACGGAGTTCGAAAACATCAACCCAGATTTCATTGGTTTGGCCTTCCACAGCAGTCCTAATTTCTCATGTGGTCCCTTGGGAAAATTAATTGCCCGCTCCTGATCCACAGCTAATAATTATTGGCATTGATATTCAGAATGAGGAGCATCAAGATCAGAGGAAGCTGTGGTTATGTTACGTTACGGGATCCCATCCTCATTGTCAATCGTTGCTTTCTTTCAGTCCTTAACATACAGTAGTAACCCAAATAAGCTGTAACTTAAAAGTCTTATTATATCATAGTTTACAAAGCTACCCCATTTTTCCATTTTTCCCACTTCCCCACTCCTGCCTCAAGCCCTTTCTCCTCCTTTCTCCCAAAGAGTCTACCACAACATTGTAACATTGCTAAGCCCACCAAGAACTTGCTTACTTATGCTCAAGAATATTAATCCTGAATCTTTCACAGCCTTTATGGGAAAATTCAGCTACCAAATGTCAAACCAGCATGCAAAACAGATGCCCTAACACCACACTGCAGCAAGCAAGAGAGGAACCTAGGTGGGAGAGAAATGTGCCGATGAACAACAGTGTTCTCCAATATTGCAGCAGCTTGTTCATCAGAGCTTCATACAGGTGGTCCTCGACTTACGACCATTCACATAAGTAATAAAAAGTGACATGACTGTTTTCACACGTACGACTGTTGCAGCATTCCTGTGCTCACATGATCAAAATTCGGATGCTTAGCAACTGGCATGTGTTTATGACAGTTGCAATGTCCCAGTATCAATCACCTTTTGTGACCTTCTGACAAGTAAAGTCAATGGGGAAGCCATCTTCTGTCTTCATCTAGCTAACCAAATAATATTTCCAGTGCTTTATTTTAGCAATAACAATAGCACTTAGATTTATATACTGCTTCACAGTGCTTTTCTAAGCAGTTTACAGAGCCAGCCTATTGCCCCAAACAATCTGGGTCCTCATTTTACCCACCTCAGAAGGTTGAAAGGCTGAGTCAACCTTGAGCCAGTGAGAATCGAACTGCTGGCAGTTGGCAGAAGTAGCCTGCAATACTGCATTCTAACCACTCTGCCATCACTGGCAAGCATGTTTGACTTTAGCCTCTAGTTTTCAGCATAACCACTGAATATTGAGGGTAGGGGTAGGCACGGGAACTATGTCAAGTAAATCCCTGCTACAACTAAAATGTGTCATTCAAGTGACCTTAACTGAGAGAGATATTGCTATAAACTGCTCAATGGTCTTCTAAAAGTTCTATGATTACAGCCTAGATGCCCCATCATGCAGATGGGCTCTTCCCTGCCAGACTTGGACAAGTGCATGGATCCATCATCCCTGTCCACCAAATGGTTTCTTTAACCATGGCTTCAAAATAGAGGAGGCATTTTCTTACGACCTACTTTTCCAGTTAAGCTGATTTATGGTTTGTGCCCATACGCAAGAATCAAGTCAATTAATGGTTAGCATTAAACCGATGTCAGATAAGAGTTAATGGAACTCAAGAGGGGCTCAAATTGGACTTCTTGTGGGAACTTAAAGACTTCAGGCTGGTTTCTCTTTTGACTCTGTCACAGGCTCTTTCTGTCCTTGTTTTACAGGGATGGAGGGATGGATGGAGGGAGGGAGGGAGGGAGGGAGGGAAGGATGAGGGGGAGGGAGGAAGGGATGGAGGGGGGAGAGATGAGGGAAAAAGAGATGAACAACAGATAAGATTTTACATTATCCTCTCTCTCTCCTCTCCCAACTGTGCCTCTGTTTTTGTCTGCCTTTCATTCCATTTTTGCCAGTTAACTGGTCTGCTTTTTAAATATTTCCTGATGTTTAATAAATAAACACCAAGCTACATATTTTTGCTAGCTGAACTAAGTGGTGTGTACACTTCCTCTGATCTAGACATAGGGACTGACTGGGAATATGCTGGCTGCAAACCAAAAGTAGAAATTACCAGTAATTTCTCAACAATGACCTTATGAGAAAGTTTTGTCTTGTTATCAAGTTAAAATCTTTATGTCTATAAATATATCTGGCTAAATATAGAGAAAAATGTTTGTAAAGGGGCATTTCCCTTAGTTTCACTTCCCTCTTTTGGCTTGGAATCAGTAATTAAAAGTTCAGCTTTGGCAATTGCCAATTTTTTCTTCAATTTTATAGGAGTTGATCGTGAGAAATAAATAAAGGGTAGCTTGCCCATCACTGGTTTCTGTGTTTTACCAGACTCAGGAGAATTGGCTTCATTCTAAGCCTGATGTGCAATTTGGTATTGCCAAATTTTGCAGATCACTGAAATGTAAAATTAAAAGCTACTCGGACTGATGTATTGCTGACTAGCAGGCAGATCCCCCACAAAATAATTTCCAAATAGTTGATTAAGGCACAGTAATAGTAATGCAAGAAGTCTGCCTGAGAAATGAATTAACTGAGTTATTAACAAGCCATTCTATGATTCCAAAGTGCTCACTCATGAACAGCAGTGTTTGCCACACTTCTGGGTGTGCTATTGATATGGCCTTCCATCCTTCCATTTAGGTTTTGGCATGGAGAATAATGGGAGAAACAGCATCACACCAAAAATCAGTGCAGGTAGCAAACTCCATTCCTTGACAATGTCTTTTCCTTTTCCTTTAACTATGTCCTTAATTCACCCTCATCAGAGAGAGGTCAGATTTAACAGCCTCCTATCTCCCGACTCCCTTTCTACTGTAAACATCCCTGAAATGCAATTTTGGTCTAGATTATACAACACTGGTCACATATATTTAAATTAATGAGCTCATATCCTGTCAAGGAATCAGCCACAAAACTGAATTGAGACAGGACGTTGGAAAGCCAAGGTAACCAATGACTCAAGAGAAAAGGAAGCAAATAAAAAATTGAATGTGCACAAATAATACACATGAGTAGGCCTAATTTAAATGTCCCAAATCATGCATGATGATAATGTAGGTTGCTTTTTTTAGCTCTACAGAAAGCTTTGATGAAGGCAAAGAAAGGTGGGGGGAAAAACACGAAATGAAAAATCTCTCTGTCAGGAAAGAATTAAATCTGTAATTGAAAGGTGGGCTTCCGTGTCAGGAAGGAGACTTTAAAGAGGGTTAACCCATGTCCTAACATCAGCTTTTCTCTCTCTCTTGTTACTTTTCTTCAACTGCCTTCAATTCAAACCAAAGGAAGACTTCTGAATGCTGCAAATAAATAGCAATAGCAATAGCAATAGCAGTTAGACTTATATACTGCTTCATAGGGCTTTCAGCCCTCTCTAAGCGGTTTACAGAGTCAGCATATTTGCCCCCAACAACAATCTGGGTCCTCATTTTACCCACCTCGGAAGGATGGAAGGCTGAGTCAACTTTGAGCCTAGTGGGATTTGAACAGCCGAACTGCTGAACTGCAGTCAGCTGAAGTAGCCTGCAGTGCTGCATTTAACCACTGTGCCACCTCGGCTCTTAAAATCCCCTGCAAATTTCAGTACGAGCAAATTGGTACAATTTTATGGAAACATGCTCTACATATGATGTCCTTGATGCTGTGAATGGAATTGTCTGGTGCTATTTTTCTCCAATAATTCAAAATGCACATACGAAATAGAATATGAATATAAAAAGAAGGATTAAAAACAAAAACCTAATGTAAAAGTATACATTCAGGAAAGTTGCATATACAGGTCTATGGACTGGGGGAAGGGCTGACCAATAAGAACAGTTTTCATCAGTTGAAATTTAAAAATAATCCCTGCTATGAAGGGGAACTAAAGGAAAGGAAAGTCTGATGTTATTATTACAAACCTGATTTAGACTGATATCAGCATCAATTCACCTCTTGGGCAAAAAGGATTAAAGGAGGAAGCCACAGATGAAAGACTATAATAATATTTGTCCTGGTTCAATCATTTGTCCTGTTATTTTGTTTCATATGTGGCCTATACCACAATTCTAAACATGGTTGGTACTTTGCTAAAAATAGAGTAAAATCTCTATTACTATGTCAAAATTCATTAGCGTTTCAGACTCTTAGGCACCCAGGCCTGTAAAAAACGTCAAATTTCATCCTCAAACTTTGGATAGCAGGGGAAGCCTTGAGAATAGGCAGGATTTCAGCTTTGTTCTGAACTGCATTTCCCAGTTCAGTCGTAAAGTTCTCCGTTCAAACGAAAAGAGTAAAGAAATGTATACTTGAAGAAGATAGGTTTAAATGCATTTTTTGAGATTAAAATAAAAGTCTGCTTGGGGAGAAAATATGTGAATTTAAAGAAGACTTAAATTTCAGTTAATTTAGTAACCCTGTAGAATAGACTTCTAAATGAATATGAATGAATCTGACATCGTAGGTATAAATTGGCCACTCAACCATAAGCCATAGAGCCGAGGTGGCGCAGTGGTTAGGGTGCAGTACTGCAGGCCACTTCAGCTGACTGCTGTCTGCAGTTCGGCGGTTCAAATCTCACCGGCTCAAGGTTGACTCAGCCTTCCATCCTTCCGAGGTGGGTGAAATGAGGACCCGGATTGTTGTTGGGAGCGATATGCTGACTCTGTAAACCGCTTAGAGAGGGCTGAAAGCCCTATGAAGCGGTATATAAGTCTAACTTAAGAGCCGAGGTGGCGCAGTGGTTAAATGCAGCACTGCAGGCTACTGCTAGATCAGCAGTTCAGCGGTTCAAATCTCACCGGCTCAGGGTTGACTCAGCCTTCCATCCTTCCGAGGTGGGTAAAATGAGGACCCAGATTGTTGGGGGCAATATGCTGACTCTCTGTAAACCGCTTAGAGAGGGCTGAAAGCCCTATGAAGCGGTATATAAGTCTACTGCTATTGCTATTGCTATTGCTAACTGCTATTGCTATTGCTATAATAGAAACAAGAACCCAAGGAAGCTGTAACACTTCAGAGTTTGAATAAAATAATAAGATCCCCATCCACTTAGTTTTCCCCTCGGATAGTTCTATTTGAAGCCTCTCTTATCCAGTGCCTCTTACTTCTCATTTCATACATTTCTGTTTGGAGAAATTGTTGGCAACTTAAAGTACATCCTAAATTTGCTCTGCCACTTTCTCACTCTGCCAAATAGATGGTGGGGTGTTTTAATTTTTCCACAGCTACATGCAAACCTGTAAAATGTCGTATTACTTGTTGACCGTTTCACTTAGACCACAACCAACTGTCTGTTTGAAGTTATTTTTAGGGAACCACAGAAATGTTTCCACTAATAAGACACTTGGTGAGGGGAAGGAGTGTAGCAGATATGGAAGAAAATCCTCTAGCAGTTGGAATGCCACATAGAAACTAAATTAATAACATGGACATCAGGCCAAAACCAACAATAAAAAACAAAGCTTTGCGGTCTCTTCTGCACCCTGTTCAAAACATGCGTTCTAGCTTTCATCTGTTTTTATAACAGTATCCAGGGCTGAAATTCTTCCTAGATTCAAAGAAAAAAAAATATTGCAGAGATGGCTTCTTAGGGATCTCCTTGGAATGAGCAAATGCCAGCCTCCCTTTCTTGGTGATTCACAATGACTGGTTTATAGTCATGACATCTCATTAAATTTGCTATGTTAAAAGGATGGAGTGGATTATGGAGAAACCTGATTTTATTTAGGGAGTTTAATTTTGGCTCTGATTCTTGATTTTTTTCCTAGTTCATTATCTCCCAGCAGTGATACCCAGCAGTCTTCTAGACCGTTTTACTACCACAATTCATTTTTATGTTAGGGGTTGGCTTATTGAAACTTGATAGCAAAATTTGGCAGTGATCTTGCTGTTATGTCTGTATGTTTATAAAGCATTTTTAAAAATCAATGCATCTGTTATCATTTAAATCTCCTGCTTACTGGATTTATTCCACATAAATGTACTTCTCTGGGTTTCCATTACACTTTACTTCCATTCTTCTTCTTTTTTACTAGTTCATCTCTTGGTGAATGAGGTAAATGGTGTGTGTGTGTGTGTGTGTGTCTGTGTATGTTTTTTGTAGAACTAAACAGATGTATGAAAAATTTCTTGTGGCCAATGTACTGAAGAAATATGGTTCCATTGTAAAAAAAAGTGCAGCCACATTCCAAGCTCATTTTACCTTTTGATAATGGCTGAAGATTTTATCTTGTGTAGTGATGTCATAATAGGTGGAGTTTTCCCACCTCTTCCCTCTACCAGCAGACACTGAGGTTGAGCAAAGCATAATTTTTGCTAAATGCAACAGAGGATGCAATGAAGCTCCAATTTTCTTGGCAGTCACACGAGGGCCTCTTAATATGTAATGTGACTCTTAATATCAAGCCGTGGTTCTGGCAGAAATGGCAAAATTGACTCCTTTAATGAAAGATTTAAAAACCTTGACGATTTAGTTTTGTATCTGCTTTTTGTTAACTGAAACAAGAGAGTATTTTATTATATACAGCAGTTGTGCTTATATTGAAGGCAATTGGAAGTATTTTTTTCATAGCATTTCGTGAGTGTGTCACTTTTTAAACTTTCCCCGTTGCCTCCTTTCCCCATTTTTCCTATTGTGTAATTTTGTATTTTACCTTTTTATTTTTGAAAACTAATAAGAAGCTATTAAATAGCAAGCAGTGGGTTTAATTGCATAGAAATAAGAAGGGAACAAAGCAGCCATTTTTTTATCAAAGAGATACATTTCCATGTCTTGGCCACTATGGAACTTATAATTTCATCTCTGAATTTCCTGTTAATCAAGCCTCTATTTCAAAAAGTATTTACGTGGTAGAGAACTTTGTGGTTGGAAACCTTTAAAGATTTATCCTTGGATACTGTAGCTTGAAGTGTCAAACTCGCCGTCCACAAGCCAGGTGTGTCACATGCTAGCCACACCCACACCCAATTTAGTGAAGGGGGAAAAGTCACAATACATCATGTGATGCCACCATGATGTAAGTTTAACACCCCAGTTGTAGCTGTAATCCAACCAACCTCAATAGCAATAGCAATAGCAGTTAGACTTATATACCACTTCATAGGGCTTTCAGCCCTCTCTAAGCGGTTTACAGAGTCAGCATATCGCCCCCACAGTCTGGGTCCTCATTTCACCCACCTCGGAAGGATGGAAGGCTGAGTCAACCCTGAGCCGGTGAGATTAGAACCGCTGAACTGCAGATAACAGTCAGCTGAAGTGGCCTGCAGTATTGCACCCTAACCATTGCGCCACCTCGGCTCAATTTCTTCATTGAAGTTTGCTGCAGACCTCTAACAAGCTTGAAAAAGTTGCTGGTGATTCATTAACCCTTTTGAAATATTTCCTGCAAAGTGTGAAATGTAACTTTTCCAAAACGATCATTTAAAGCATGTTACAGTATAATTTAATGCACATTGCACTTGCTTATCAATGATTACCAACTCAGTTTTAGAAGTTTAGAAATTTAAGTAACTTTATCCTTGTTGGCATTAACATTGCGGAAATCAAAGTTAATATTGTCACAGACTTTTCTTTTTTATATTTAAAAGTTTAAATTATTTAAATTGTCAGAGTTTTAATAATCTACAGGCAACACTGTGTATTGAAATAATACAGTGCGCTATTTGTATTTTACAATTTTGGCAGTTGAGCATCTTAAAGTTGCCAGTCTGAAAAACATAACAATAAAACAATATTTTAAAAATAAAGAAGACAGTTTTGAAAATAATATTTCCAAAACCAATCTGTAAGATAGACAGTTATCACAGCTTTTCAGGCAACTAGAGAAGTTCTTAGCTCAGGCAGAGTACATGACTTCTGTTTCTCTTCTTTTCAGAATGACTGGCTGATCTTGGCATCTTCCAGCCTCTCGTACTGATCGTACAATTCTGTTTATTATATATTCATTTTGAAAGCATGCCCCAATGACAACGGCAAGTAAAATTGAAGATAATGTTTAAAAATCTTCATTTACTTCCCTTCTAAAACTTTATTTCCAGGAGACCTATATTTCTATTCTATTATTTATTTGAAACCCAAATCTCTTTTGTCTTGTCAAAATAATATGTTGAGTGAACTTTACATAAGATTTGATTCTTCTCAATTCATTAACAAGATACTAAATGCATCTAATTGATCTTTTCAGTTTTGAAAAATCATCAAATAAGCTCATTGGATCTTAAAATCTACTTGTTTTTTTTTTAAAAGAAATAAGCTACCACTTTAGAATTCTGTCATTAGAATTCTGAGCTAAATTAAATAAAATTATTTGTCCTTCTATGTAAAATAAAACCATACTCTTTATTCTTTAGCCTGGGACTAAATCTAGGATCCTTTACAACATTATTTTTCCTGTGTAAGAATAAATACAATCAATCCCATATATGGATGAAGGATGAAATACTGTAAGAGCTAAATTTGTCCCTCCTAAACCCATCCTCTGCTCCTTTTGGTTACATCATAGTGTGAAAGGATTTTTTTTTTAAAGTGTCAGGCTGAGAAATGGCTTTTATGTAATATAGAAAATAATATTGTGCTGTGCTTAAAGCAGCCTGCAGTTAAATTTATAATTAATAAACACCAGTCTCATGATATTTTTCGTCAATCCTTTTTTTTTCCCTTTGCTTTTACAAAGGCTGCTAAAGTATCAGTGAGTCAATGAAGTCACACTTTCAAATGCACAACCCCTCCAAGGACAGACCCGGTGGAAAGTTTTCCCTCTGTGCAAGTCGTGCTAAACTGAACTGACAGCCACAGACACACTCAGTAGGACTAATGTATCCTTTGTGCTCATTCAGATGAAGGTTAGTGTGGGACTTTCCCAACAGATTGTGTCCCAGAGTGATTCTTAGTCCCTCACTCTAATGCAGTGTTTCTCAACCTTGGCAACTTGAAGATGTCCGGACTTCAACTCCCAGAATCCCCCAGGCAGCATTCGCTGGCTGGGGGATTCTGGGAGTTGAAGTCCGGACATCTTCAAGTTGCCAAGGTTGAGAAACACTGCTCTAATGTTTATAATCATCACACATGGAGGAAAAACAAAATCATTCATAAGCCATAGAAAAAATAAACAAATTTCGGATTCATATTCTGGCAATGCCTCTATTAGCCAAGCTAAAGATTCACAAAGCTGTCTGCAAGTTTTCAAGTTTCCAAGACAACTGAATTCTTAGACTGGTTAAAAACTGTAGGATAAAATGGGTACAAAAATGTGGCCAGTGAAAGCCATTCGTGCTCTCCTGTTAGTTGCAAAGAAGACTCTCCCCAAAGCTCTTAAAGTCAAAATTGTTTTCAACCGTATTCCATATAACCCCAAATTGTCATAGATGTATGTAGATCTTGTTGCAGACAGAAAACAGAAGAGAGATCAATTAAGCACACAATTCAAAAGAATGTGAGCTTTTTTGCCGTGACTCGGTGACCTATAAACTGTATGGTGGAGTATGGTGCGGCAGACCATTGTAGAGATGATATGCTTTTTTGTTAATTGATTAACCACTTTAGGGAAAGCGTATTTTCACAACATTTTAATTTTGCTTTTGGAAAGCACCCGTGCATATGTACCCACGCATTCACAGCCATTTGTCATTATAATGCCCAGTTGCACATATATACAAGCATGTATTTATTTAGTCCATTTACAGCCGCCTATCTGATATACATGATACATGTTTTTAAAAACCATGTTTCAGTTTGGGGTACTTAACAATTACAGGTGTTATTGTATCACCACTCAAAAGAATAGATGGTCTCGGCGCCATTATTAATAATGCATATTTGCTTTCTGAATGCTGAATTAAAACCGAGAGATTCCTCAGCTGTATTTTCAAATTATAATCCTTTCTAAGGAGATAGAAACTTCTAAGGCAGAAGTGGCATGAGACAGATTGCATAGGCAGCTGTGATATGAAGGAATGAAATTCAATTTGTCAAAGTATAAGCTGCAGCTTATACATCTCGGCTTTAATGCTCCTGAAAGAGCAGAAGATTGAGCTGTGATTATATGTGTGTGTGTGTTCACGCACGCATATATTTGTCCTCCATCAGCTCGAACTGACCTACATTGTTGATTTTATTGCATTCATTTAAAATGGGATTTATTTAGTCGCAACGGTTGCAGGTTTGACTCCACAACAACGAAAGCTGCTCTTGTATCTGGCAATTGCATTCAAAAACAAGCAACATTGGAAAGAACAGATGTTGGATTTCAAGCTCTTATGAGATACCAAAGGAATAACATGCTGCCAAGAGAAGTTTATACAAGATTTATTAAGAAAGTAATTAGAACATTAAAGCTACAAATGGCAAGAGATATAAGACCGTACTATTACTGGAAAGATACAGGTTGATGCAATGAAAATGTATAATAAAAAATTAAGCTAAATTTAGTTTACTAGTAGTATGTATAAAATGAAGTTACAATAGTTATAGTTAAATAATGATTAATAAAGATAACAACACATATAGATATATTAGTTTAATAATATGAAATTCTATATAAACAACACATGGGGATTATGAGAGGAGGTTTAAAAGTTTTATCTACAATATGTTATAAAGATGTATTGTGATTGGATGATTTTAGGATGATTTAATGGAATGTTATCATATAATCCTATTCTAGATTTTGAATATTATATATAAAGGGATGTAAAAACAATTATAGTCAAATTAAGGTTGATATATAATAATTGTGATATACATGAATATAGGTGAATTTAAAATATGTGATTTGATATGAAAAGCAGGTGGTGACTATGGAAGAGATGCATGGAAGTACTGTAACCAACTGACACACTTTCTACAATTTGTAATGGAAGATGTTTTTTTTTAAAAAAAAATTATGTTTGTCCTTGTTCAAAAACAAATAAAAATTGTTTTATATTAAAAAAACAAGAAACATTGTAGAAATAGTTTACTGTTGTGACTCAGCAGAAACCTCCTGTGGAGTTGTTTCGGGATAGCAATAGCAATAGCAGTAGACTTATATACCGCTTCATAGGGCTTTCAGCCCTCTCTAAGCGGTTTACAGAGAGTCAGCATATTGCCCCCAACAATCTGGGTCCTCATTTTACCCACCTCGGAAGGATGGAAGGCTGAGTCAACCCTGAGCCAGTGAGATTTGAACCGCTGAACTGCTGATCTAGCAGTAGCCTGCAGTGCTGCATTTAACGAGCAGCTGTGGCTCGTTAGGATCTCTCCTCCTGTGGATAAAAGACTGATGGTGCCACCCCCCCAGTGGCAGAAGTCAACGTTCGTTCATTCCATTCTGTTCCGTTCCTGTTCTAGTCAAGTTCTCTGTTTGCAATCATCGAGAGAAAGCACTTGGATAAGTGATTTGATTTCTGTAATCTTGTTTTGTATTAGTTTGAGTGAAGACTTTTTGCCAGAGCCTTTTATCTGTGTTTATTTTGGGCTCGCAGCCAGCTCGAGCCGGGACTGATAAAGACATTCCTTTGCAAGCTGTGTGTGGCTGTCGTTTCTGAACGAGCAAGGTGGGGGTCAGAACAGTTTACTATATTATTGGTTACTATTGCAACAGATTGCTCTAAAAAAAGGGTGGCTCAGTTTCCATTAGGATGGTTTGCCTCGTCCACCTCCTTGCTTTTCTATAACCTGAGCTCTTTTGCTGAAAATACAGTTAGTCCTTGACTTATGACCATTCATTTAGTGATGGTTCAAAGTTACAACAGCACTGAAAAATGTGACTTATGAATGCTTTTCACACTGATGACTGTTGCAGGATCCCCAGGATCAAAATTCTGACATTTGGCAACTGGCATGTGTTTCTGACTCATGTCATATGATCAACAATGGTCACCTTCCCAGCCAGTTTCTGACAAGCAAAGTCAATGAGGAAAACCAGATTTGCTTAAGAACCGCATGATTCACTCATGCCCTCGTCCTTTCTCGCCTGGACTATTGTAACGCTCTCTACATGGGGCTGCCCTTGAAGAGCACCCGGAAGCTTCAACTGGTCCAGAATGCGGCTGCGCGGGTTGTCATGGGGGCACCCAGGTGCTCCCATGTTACACCCCTTTTAGGCAGCCTACACTGGTTGCCGGTTGTCTTCCGGGTGCGATTCAAGGTACTAATTATGAGCTTTAAAGCACTCCATGGCTTAGGCCCAGGGTACCTGCAAGACCACCTACTGCCACCGGTAGCCTCCCATCGTCCAGTGCCATCCCACAGAGTTGGTCTCCTCAGGGTGCCGTCGGCCAGACAATGTCGGCTAGCGACCCCCAGGGGGAGAGCCTTCTCTGTGGGAGCACCTTCCCTCTGGAATGAGCTGCCCCTGGAGCTTTGTATAATCCCCGACCTCCGGTCCTTCCGATGCGCCCTAAAAAGTTGGCTTTTCCAGCAAGCCAGCCTGGCCTGAACAAAACAAATCAAATTATTGATTACTGTTAATTTTAATTTGAATTCTTTTTTAAAAAAATGTGTCATTGTCAATTTTAATTGGGTTTGGGATATCCTGTTTAATTTCTTCTTAACTTTTGTATTATATGTTTCTTTTAATGTTGTACGCCGCCCTAAGTCCTTGGAAGAAGGGTGGCATATAAATTGAATAAACCTAAACCTAAACCTAATAACTGCAGTGATTTACTTAACCATGACAAAAAAAAAGGTAGTAAAATGAGGCACAATTCACTTTAACAACTGCCTCACCCAGCAGCAGAAATTTTGGATCCTTTGTCAGTGCAGGACAAGCTGTGTACATCTTGGAAATCTTGACGTTCTGATGAAAACACGTCACAGTTGATGGGTCGGCTGCTAAAATAAAGCAAGGCCATGGCACACGCTTGAAAGTAAATCAGGAAGACTGTAATTGGGGTGTGTGGGTCTGTCTGTCTCCCAAGTACAAAGAATGCTTATCAACAGGAAATATGCATGTGTAAAGCTTGTAGCAATTATGGGTAGCTAGAAAGCTGATAAAAGGTAACAAGGATTAGACAACTTGCAGACCTCAGCCAAAAGTTAGCAATGGAGATGGTCTTCTTCAGCAAATGAAATGTCTATTAGATAACTCCTGGAGCATTCATTAGCCAAGGCTTAGGAATGGGGCAGCCAATAGAACCAATTGTAGAATTATTGCTAAAATGTTTATTAAAGGATATTTCTTATTGTTTCACCTTGTCCCACCTTCTCCTTTAGTGAAAATGCATAAAGCTTTCTTAATCCTTTGTTCTTGGGTTCTTGGCCTTTTGACCAGGAACACTTTTCCTTGGAGGACTCCAATAAAAAGCAATCAGAAAACCTGCACCTCCTGTCCATCATTGGCTTCGGCACCAGGCTCAGACCCCAATTGGGGACAACACAGTTAGAGCTTCAAGTTTCAGTTTCTATAAATTATCCCCCAAGGAATGGAATGCTCCATTAGAAACCCTGTTCTATGGTAAGAATACAAGGAAAGAGAGATTTCAGTAGTGGAGAGGAAAACATTCCTTGACATGAATTATGCTGCAGGGCTAGGCACATTTTTCTTTCATTTCATGGGAAATGCCAGACTGCCTCCTTTTTTCCCCTGGATTGAAAGGACTCCAGGGAACATCACCATTGCTGTTAGAACAACTGTTAAGTCTATTGATTTCAAAATGTTACATACATTTTTTTTTGGGGGGGGGGGGAATTATAACAATTTATTTACCAGTAAATCAACTGAAAAGGGCCCTTTCCTTTACCAATATCTTACTATAACTACATCCCAAAAGTAGATTGTTCCTAGGTAGCAATACAGAATTCAAATGCGATGATCATGGAAAGCACAGTAATCATCAGCATTTAAGTTACCCATTAATGTAGAATTGCAACAGAATTTGTTTTCCACAGCTAAACAGTTGTAAAGTTATAAAGCTCATCTTTATATTCAGAAAGTAAAAAATATAATTAAAATTAAGCTGCTATTTGAGTTAAATGAAGCCTGACAAATCACAGACTCTTTCTTTAAAAATACAGTGTACTGCAAGCAGATTCCAGTTATTTTAATTTTTGTCCAAAATACTATGCACGCTGTTGGATAATATCTGAATTATTACTAGACTGTTTTAATTAGAATAACTTAAATTAAATAATTAAATTGTTTTAATTAGAATAAACCACCCACAGCTTTCTAGATGTTTTGAACTTCAACTACCCATCTAGCATGATCAGTGGCAAGGATTGTGAGTCATGTAACCTATAATATCACCAACAATGTCTAACCTTGTAAAAGTCACAGATATAAGAATAGGAAGCTATATATACTGTATCTTTTGTTACCTTAAACAAATTTTGTCTCATTTCCAACCTATGAAGATAAAGTTGTGTGAAGATAATTCTGGAGCAGAGAATAGACTTTACTTTAAAACTATAAGCAATTTGCACTGACTGAAACTGCATCACATTCAAAGATCATAAGATCTGTGATTTACATTGCAGAATTCACAAGTGAACACGACTGTATTTCCCGGTGGGATTGTTACAGATTGCCAGACCTCATCAGTGATAGAAAATAAATTTCTTTTTTAGCAGATAGAAAATCTGATTCCTTTGTAGTGCATTAATTGCATACTTTGGAATATTATCTTCCCCTTCCCCCCCCCCCCACCCAGGAGAGAGAATTCCCATGTATTTTATCTAACCAGAATGAATTAAAAAAAAAACATCTTGGAAAGGAAGGAAGAGATCACTGCACAGGAGTAGAACATAGATGATTTCCTGTGTTGAAGGTTAAACAGCTAATCCAAAGACAAATGTGCTGTGGAAACAAATATCTGATTTATGGCATTTCTTCCTTCAAATAAATGTGGGAAATCTAGTTTAGTGAAAGAGTGGGGGATTCCTCTGTTAAAGATTCTTATCTGCTCTCTTAGACCACGATAATTCATTGGATTCCCACATCAAGAGAAGACTGATGGGTCTTCGTTTTGTTTGTTTACTGTTTAGTATTAATCAATCACTTTTTAAATTTCCCTTCTCAGGGCATTGACAATTATTCTCTCTCTCTCTCCATCTCCACTCCTTATTTTAAAAAACATCCAGGCCTAAGAGACTGTGGGTGACCCATCATCTCCTGGAGGTCCTTGATTCTGTTTAAAGTTAATTTTCTCATTCCATATAAACAGGAGGGCCCTTATGGAGTCCTTCAGATGATATACAATTCATCTGGAGAGAATAATAAATAGGTTACTCATACGCCTCCTGTTACTCTTAGGAGAAAATTTTATTTCTCAGCTTCTTTCCTTTGTCCAGTTACTCGTCACTTTCATTTTTTTAAAAAAAGAATAAGAGTAAAAGTTAAAAATGCTCCATCCTGAAACCGTATTCTCCAATTGCTTTCAGGCTGGCTGGATTGATATGGTCTTGTGACCGAAAGACACCAAAATATAAGTCTCGATGTCTAAACCTAGTTTTTTATGAAAGGAACACTTTCTCTTCCTCTTTCTCCTCCTCCTTCACGGAACTCTCCCTTTGAAAATAAGAATGGAAGAGTGCAATCTATCCTGTTTCCCTGAAAAATAAGACCTCTGCAGATAATAAGCCCAATCAGGCTTTTGAGCGCATGCGCTAAAATAAGCCCTCCCTGAAAATATTGCAACACAGCAGCAGCCATGAGATGACCACACTCACCGCTTCCTGCACCTCAAAAATAATAAGACCTCCTCAAAAATAAGGCCAAATGCTTATTTTTTGGGGGGGGGTTCAAAAGAAAGTAAGACCCTGTCTTATTTTTGGCAAAACACGGTGTTAGGAAATAATCAACAACATGAAATATTTTTTTAACATTTTAAAATGATTTTCTCCAGAAGCATTTTAGTGTTCCATGGCCGTTTCTTTTTTTAAAGGGAATTTCTGTCAACTTGTGTTAATACTTTCCTTTAGTTCAGCTATATAGCCTGGAATATATTTTTTTTCAGGCCAGAAAGAGCCAAGGCTGACATAAAAAGGTTTTTCAACCTATAAATTCTGAAAGGCTCCTTAAATGATACATAGGAGAAAGGGCAAAGACATAGAATGCTTAAAAGATATTTCATGTAGAAACTCAGTAAAATATTTAAGGGTTTTTTGTTTGTTTAACTAACCTGCTTGTATTGCATGCTCTTTCAAATGGTCCCTTTTAATATTCTTTGCAAAAGAAAATGAGAACAGAGGGATGAATGTTAGTCCTGGAATCAAACTCGTTTTTATTTCATCAGACTACACTGGGTTAGATTCAGGGAACTAAAAACATTTTGATATCTGACTGAACATCAAAGGAGAAGAATAAAGAAATAAGATGGCTAATCTTCTGACTAAAAATATAAATCGATCTAAAATATATAAAGTCACCCTTTAGCTGAGCTTGACTCATGTTAACTTCCCGAATAGATACATACAAAAGGAGAGCTGTGTCACTGCCTTCTTCTGGGATTTTTTTAACAGGCTGGTGTTCCCTGGGGGTCTCCCAGACCCCTACTAAGCTGGTCTGATCCTGCTTAGTTTCTAAGATCAGACAAGATAGGCCAGATGCTACCATCTGGTGAATCTAATTTGGGTGAAGGTAGTGCAAAATAATCCCAACTTCACCCAGCATCCCTAAAACAACAGCAACAACAACAACAACAACAACAATAATAATAATAATAATAATAATAATAATAATAATAATAATAATAATAATAATAATAAACAGGTACATTAAAGAAAGAAACAGAGTCACTACTCCTGGCTGCGCAAGAACAAGCTATCCGCACAAATGCCATTAAGGCCAAAATCGAAAAATCCTCTGATGATGCCAAATGCAGACTTTGCAAAGAAGCTGATGAAACTGTTGATCACATACTCAGCTGCTGTAAAAAAATCGCGCAGACTGATTATAAATTGCAGCACAATTCAGTAGCACAAATGATCCATTGGAATTTGTGCAAAAATTATAATATTAAAACAGCCACAAACTGGTGGGAACATCAGCCTGAAAAAGTCACTGAAAATCAGATGGTCAAGATCTTGTGGGATTTCCGTATACAAACGGACAAAATACTGGCGCATAATACACCAGACATCACACTGGTTGAGAAAAACAAGGTCACAATCATAGACATCGCAATACCAGGTGATAGCAGGGTCGCCGAGAAGGAACATGAAAAAAATTGCAAAATACCAGGACTTAAAAATCGAAATTCAACTACTATGGCACAAACCAGCAGTGATAATTCCAGTGGTAATTGGCACACTGGGTGCTATTCCAAAAGCACTGGAATTACATTTAAAACAGTTAAAAATTGACAAAATCACCATCAGTCAAATGCAAAAAGCCGCACTGCTTGGATCTGCACGCATATTTCGAAAATACGTTACGACGTCCTAGGCCCCTGGGTGGGGCCCGACTAGTAACCAATGCCAAATCCGGCGAAACAACTGGCCGCTGTGATACAATTGTATAACAATAATAATAATAATTAGAAGGGACATTACTATGTGCTTCTGCTATTTCAAATTTGCCGTCCGATTTTGCTTTGCTCCCCCAGTTCTCTGGTATGCACAGCTAACATTATCTGGATGTGCAAAGCACAATTTTTGCACAAGGATGGATACACAGCAAAATGCCAGTTAGAATATTTTCCTCAGGAATTCACTGAAGCTTGGCTTACAAGCTCTGAAAATGAAATCAAGCAAAACAGGTCAAACCTGGAACGATATATCCTCATGAATCCTCTTGTCCTCTTTCGTATCACAGCACATAATTTTGTTCAGACTTTAAAATCCATTTCTGTTTAATGGCTTTGCCCAAACTAATTTAATCTTTGAAAATATTTTTCAGGTGCAACTTCAATCATTTGTAGCAACTCTCCTGTCTGAAGAGGTCATTTCTAGCGATGGGTCAGGATTTCATTCGGTTGGGAGAATTTTGGCAAAACATTGACCCAGATGCTCAAATTTCTTCATCAAAAGGAAATTGAGGGCAAGTTTGAATTAGAGAGAAAGCGAACAGATGCACCCATCTGGACAAGGGCTTTGAATATCAGCTTTTGCAAGACTGAATTTGAATCCGTATGTAGTCAACCATGTTGGCAATGCTAAATAACTATTGCCACCCTTATTGATGGATTCCTCACCATTTACAGTTATATATGGCAGGCAGGTACCGCATGGTCCTCTATCTTGGATTTACTCTCTCTGTCTTGGATCTACTATCCAACTAAGGAGGCAAACTCTTAATTTGCCATGCAGAAAAGAATAAGGACATGAGAAACCATGAATGGGAAAGGAGACGTTGCCTGCTCTGCTCTTGAAACATGATAAATAAGCTTGGCTTTCTTTCAAGGAAGCCTTATCATCTGTCCTGTGTGATGTTATTGCTCTATTAAAGTGCATTTTTAAAAGACTTTGGGTCATTGTTTGCTCCTGGCAACTGCCTGACCTACTCCCTATCGTCTTCTTCAGATATCAGAAGCAGGTTCCCTTTCCTAGGGCTGAGAGATAGTAAATGTTCAAGGTCATTCTGCTAGATTTGTGCCTAAGGTGGGCAAAGAGCTCCCAGTCTTCCAGTTTCTGTGCTTTAACCACTACACCAAATCAGCTAGTTCTATTATTGAGAGATAGTTCCCACCTCCTGCCATCACTTTCATGAACACCTAATTCCCACAGCACAGTCTTATTGCTCTGTAGTTTTGCATTATACTGAGGGTTTTTGCACCGGAGATCAATTCCTTCTATTTCTAATTACACTTTGTCAAATAAAGTATTCTAATATGCTTTATCTATTCTATGGTCACCACACTATAAAAAAAGATGTGGAGACTCCAGAAAGAGTGCAGAGAAGAGCAACAAAGATGATTAGGGGATTGAAGGCTAAAACATATGAAGAACAGTTGCAGGAACTGGGCAGGTCTAGTCTAATGAAGAGAAGGTCCAGGGGTGACATGATAGCAGTGTTCCAGTATTTGAGGGATGTCACAAAGAGGAGGGGGTCAACCTATTTTCCAAAGCACATGAAGGCCAGATGAGGAATAGTGGATGGAAACCGATCAAGGAGAGATTCAACCTAGAAATAAGGAGAAATTTTTGGACAGTGAGAACAATCAACCAATGGAACTCCTTTCCTTCAGAAGTTGTGGGGGCTTCATCATTGGAAGTTTTCATGAAGAGACTGGACTGCTACCTCTCAGATGGTATAATACCTCCTACTTGAACAGGGAGTTAGATGACCTACAAGGTCCATTCCATCTCTGTTATTCTATTCTATTCTATTCTATTCTATTCTATTCTACTCTACTCTACTCTACTCTACTCTACTCTACTCTACTCTACTCCACTCCACTCCACTCCACTCCACTCCACCCCACCCCATCCCATCCCACTCTACTCTACTCTACTCCTATTCTATTCTA
The DNA here is from genome assembly GCF_009769535.1 of Thamnophis elegans. NCBI lineage: Eukaryota > Metazoa > Chordata > Lepidosauria > Squamata > Natricidae > Thamnophis > Thamnophis elegans. The sequence continues at coordinate 1,670,668 of NC_045545.1, forward strand.
TTCCATTCTAGTTTTTTTCCAAGAATAAAAAGGGAAGAAGATTCTGGTGGAAATAGTGCCTGCCTTCCCCCAATTTTGGGTGATTGGATACAGAAAGCCCCCCTGAATCAGTTCTGCCTGATTACTGCCGAAAGCATACTAGGAATATGATTATGCCCCTGGACAAAGGAATGAACTCTTGGTGACTAAAAGAAATGGCAGTGCAGAAGCATGTGGAAAAAGAAATGCTTGTGTAAAAAAAAAAAAAGAAAATACGATTATCAGGTATACTTTCCAAATGATGGGTTTTTTAAATTTATTGTATTGTTTTTTTTCAATAAAGAAAGATAATAATGATGGAGATCCATACAATATATTGTCACAAAGAGAAAAAAGAACATATATTGATGCTTTAATAAAAAAGTAAAAGAAATGCAAAAAAGGCATGATATGTCATTATAACATTAAACAGTTACAATTCTATTTATAGTTATCAGTGCAAATGTTTGTCCAGTACATATATATTTCTAATAAATTTATATGACTTTTTTTTACTATTGTGGCTATAAAAATATGACTGTTTTAACTTATTAAACATTTATAGTGCATATCACGTGTGTGTCATAGGAGTGCTGCCATTCGGAAATAAGTGCCACTGTATTGAAATGAACTTATGGCAAGGGACATTTGCACCGTGGTATTCTTCTACTATTTAATCTACTCCAGCTTCTTGGGTCTGATGGCCTATAAATTCAAACAAATAAACAACATTAGCTTGTACTTTAAATTCTCACTTTTTCCTTTGGAATGCAAAGCTACGGATACTCTTGTACCGAAAGATAGTGAATCATTCCTGGGTAATTGTCAAGTTGAACCTTAAAAGTCCTCTGTCTTGCTCCAGCATTCTAAAGTCACAATTTGTGAACCAGGGCCCAATGAATGGATAGCAAAATATTGTGCACACATGTTCCAGGAGTTTAATGTTAACTTTCACTTGACATGACATAGTAAACCTGATTTGGCCTGAAAGTTCCTTCTCTTCTGCAGATGACCCCGCAGGGTTTTCTTTGGCTGATAGCAACTCTCCAGGGTCTTAAGCAGAGACAGCCTTTCTCATTAACTGCTACATAATCCTTTTAAGCAGAGTTATTAGGGATGAAATGTTGGACATTATTGTATCTAATATATGCCCGTCAAGAGAACTTTTTAATGAGAAATGTAAGAATCAGTAGCAGAGAATCCCTGCAAATACTATGAGATTTCTATCTGCTGCGACCTTCAGCTTCATTGTTTCCCAAACCTGATGCCCTCCAGATGTATTGGGGCCAAAACCCCTACAAGAAATCTTATTTTCTGAATAACTAAAGGACATCAAGACAAGGAAGACAACAATAAATCCTTTTTTTTTTTAGGGACCATGAGGGTTCAGGATGAAAAGTAAAAAAAGATGCTGATTGTGAAGTAAGATTTTTGTCAACTAAAAATGGCATGGATAGGAAAGAATATTTGTGGGTCAGGATTGAACTGTGTGGTCCTTTGGTGCTTTCTGAGCATGGTGGTTTTCTTGCAGATGTTTCATCACCAAATTAGGTAATATCATCAGTGCTATTAGAGAGTAGGGCTTGCTCTAATTTTATACACTAGGGACTAGCGTCTTGCCCTGTCAGTGTTGGTGGGTTGGGCTGTCTGTGGTGGTTCCTTGACTGGATTGTTGTTCTCTGTTACTGCGCAACCTTGTTCATGTTAGGAAGATGATAATAATTACTTCCTATTAGACTAATGCAATCAACTGCCAATAACTAGAAAAGGAATTTTATTTTACATACTTCAGAGATGAGAAATATATCAAGTATTCAATTTCCCAACAAAGTTGGCATTTGAACAGAACGTTACTATATTACCTAACTGGAATAACTAATGAGAATTATACTTTCAAGGAAAGGGCAAATAGTATTAACAACAATATCAGAAGTCTGAATTGTTCAGACTGATCATTCAATTCCACACCGATTGCCATGAACCCATCTCAGAATTAGACAAACAGTAAATAAAATGCCACACTGAATTGCTAGCCACCATCTGGTTAATTCCGTCACTTTGAATAATTTTACCCAAAACCTGACTTCCTCTTTATCACTGAAAACCCACTTACTTATCTGGAACACATTATGATTTATTAAAGTCAATCCATACTTAATCTAGAGTTCAGATTTGGATAGAAATGTGCGGCATATACAAAAAGGCACTTATGTCGGAGAGTAAAATTTCTCCAGGCTGTGATTGTGATGAATTTATTATGTACTCTAAAAGGGATGCATTGACCTACATTCAGAAGAAAGTACCATTTGGTGTATTGCTTATCATGAATCATGACCAAGGCTTAGGGAATTTATTGAAAGAACCATGGATGAGATAAAGGCAAAGAGAGAAAATACTAATGGGAGAAGTAAGGTTACAATGTCATCAAAGCCTTGTTTGAAGCAGAGAGGCAGGTCACAAGACAGAGCTCAACCCTTTAACTTAGCAGAAGAGAGATGTGGTTGCCCCCAAGAACAGCATTCGAAACTGTATGAAGTGAATGAAAATAAGACCAGGCCTCCTCCTGGCTTCTTCAAGCCAAACAGCTTCTTCAATCCAAGGTCTGCTCCATTTCTGAGGCTTTGACATTATAGCCTTAATTCGCCGCAATCAGTGCTTACATAACAATACAATTCTACTTGTAAATGTAATAATACTGACTTGGTAGATAAGGTGAGTGTTGGATTATGGATAAGGAGAGATAATTGGGAAGGAGGTAGAGTGTCGTGATTGTCCTGATAAATAACCTCTAGAAAAAGGAGAAACTGAGACAGTATAAAAATCAAGCAGAGTTAATGGGAGAGTTGTGAGAGGATGGCAGTTTGTTATTATGCGAGGAGAAGAAAATCAAAAGAATTATCTAGTCTAAATCACCACGAATTAGAAGATCCATAAGCTAAGAATGACTGAAACTCTTCTAAGTGCATAGAAGTGTAAAATGGAGTTCAGGTAAAGACAGAAAAAGTTCTATCTGAATAAGACAGTGTTTCTCAACCTTGGTAACTTGAAGATGTCTGGACTTCAACTCCCAGAATTCCCCAGCCAGCGAATGCTGGCTGGGGAATTCTGGGAGTTGAAGTCTGGACATCTTCAAGTTGCCAAGGTTGAGAAACACTGGAATAAGAGATCTAATTCGGACTGAAATGCTAGAGAGCACTGGGTTCTCTAGCATAACACCCAGGACATGCACGGAGATCCTCTATGGTGCCTGACAGGTGGCTGCTCTGCCAGTTGGCATTCTCTGAATTTTTTTTTACAAAAAAAATGAAGCGTAAAAAACAAACTTGACATACTACAAAGAGAAATGACTATCTGCAGCCTCATCTTCGTTTCCAAGAAGGTTTCGGGGCCCCAAATGGGCCCCATATCAAGTTTCTTAGATTTCTTTTAAAAAATACAGAAAACAATTTTAAGAATCCATCAAGCTTTTAAAGTAAGTTTAGCTTTAGTTCTGCTGTTATACTTTTGCATTGTAAAAGCGGCGGGGGGGGGGGGGGTGTTGGTGTTGGTTATAGAATAAAAAAAAAAACATCCAGAAGATTCCGGGAAGCGTACAAATGGACTTGCTTCCTTACAAAACATTTTGTGTCCCTTTTTCATTTCCTGGAAGAAAAAGATGACAATTCTGTTATTTTCTATTAAATCTATGCCTTTTTTAAAAAAAAAAATTAAGGAGGGGGGAGATAATAATTGCGACAGCAAATGTAATGCAAGAAGTTCCTTTGAATTACTACTTTAAGCACTATATTAGTGCTTAAAAACCATTTGACTGAAATACTATTGGGTTTCCTGCCTAAACAGGGGGTTGGACTAGAAGACCTCCATAGTCCCTTCCAACACTGTTATTCTGTTATTCTCTATTCTATTCTATTCTATTCTATTCTATTCTATTCTGTTATATTCTATTCTATTCTTAACATAACATGAATGTTACTGCAGAACAGGCTGGAGAAAACCTTTACCATCTTTTTTCAAATTGAAGTCCTAACGTTGTATGAGACTGCTCTAATTCAATGATATAGTTACAAGTAATCCTTGACTTACAACCTTTCATTCAGTGACCATTCAAAGTTACAACAGACTGAAAAAAAGTGACTTATGGCCATTTTTCACACTTACGACCATTGCCTCATCCCCATGGTCATGTGATCAGAATTCAGACGCTTGGCAACTGACTTGTTTTGATGAGAGTTGCAGGGTTCCTGGTAATTTGCGACCTTCTGACAAGCAAAGTCAATTTGGAAGCCAGGTTCCTTAACAACAGTGTTACTAACTCAACAACTGCAGCGATTTACTTAACCAATGTGGCAAAGAAAGGTCCAGAAGTTGTGAATGCCCCAACACTGGAAGTCTTTAAGAAGATGTTGGAGAGCCATTTGTCTGAAACGGTAGAGGGTTTGTGCTAAGTCCTAGACTTGCGATCGGTCCTAAAGTCCTTGATTTGCAACCGGCCGCAAGTCCTCGACTTACAATTGACAGCCCACAACAGCCTAGCTGTGCCTGATTGGCTAAGACGCGGCTGGCTGAGCGCAGGCTGCCAGAGACACTCCTATTGGTCGCCCTGCTTGACAGCTCCCGTATAAATAGCTGTCCAGCAGGGCGAGGTGCTGAACTCTCTCTGTATGTAGTTAATTGTTGCTGTTACCCAATAAATAGCTGTTGGCTTATCTCAGCCACCTAACGCCTCATAAGTTCCTTCGAACTCCAACAGTTTCCTGCCTAAGCAGGGGGTTGGATTAGATTAGATTAGATTACTTTATTTGTATGCCGCCCTTTTCCCTGAGGGGACTCAGGGCGGCTCACAATTCAAGGGGAGGGAAGGACAAACAAGTTACAAACATGAAGACAATACATTGTTAAAAAGCGCAACAGTCATACTATTCGAGTGGGGTTGAAGTCTTTAGCCCCAGGCCTGTCGGGACAGCCAGGTTTTAAGGGCTACGCGGAAGGTCTGGAGGGTGGTGAGGGTACGAATCTCCATGGGGAGTTCGTTCCAAAGGGTCGGAGCAGCCACCGAGAAGGCTCTCCTCCGGGTAGTTGCCAGTCGACATTGGCCGGCTGATGGGATTCGGAGGAGGCCTAATCTATGGGATCTTATTGGCCTAGTGGAGGTAATTGGCAGTAGGCGGTCTCTCAAGTACCCAGATCCAATACCATGAAGGGCTTTGTAGGTGACAAAGACCTCCAAGGTCCCTTCCAACTCTGCTATTGTATTGTATTATTGTACTGTCATAAAATGGGACAAAACTTACTTAACAACTATCTCACTTAAAAAACAGAAATGTTGGGGCTCAGTTGTGCTCATAAGTTGGAGATTAGCTCTACATAGACCTAAATATGTTTTACATTGTATTCCTCAATCCAGGGCTGAAAGGAGAGGAGGATCGATCTGACACAGTGAAAGGTCTGCCTGCTACAATGGAGGTTTGGCTCTCCATCTGGGCCAAAATCCCATTTTCCCACTTCTTTTGCTAACTGTGTGGAAGCCATCTTTTACCTTTTGAATTTCAGGCTTGCCGCATTTTCCACTGTGGGAAAATGGAAGGGGGGAGGGTTATACAGAGTGATACGGGTGATATGTAGCCATAATAACATTCTTTCTCAAAAAGTCAAGGTTGCCTGGCCCTGTAGCTGTGATAAGACGACTGGGAGGTAATTCCTGGCTTGGATGATCCCTGATTGGATCCTGTGATGGAGACGTGGGTGCTGGGCAGAGGCTTGGACTTTCTTTTGGGTGGGGAAAACCTGGAAGCTTTCAGATTCGGGTTTTCCCAGATGTGCCAATATGACATCTCTAATAAAATGGAACTTTGAGGAAACTCCAGCCTTGGAGTCTTCTTACTTACTTACTCACCTTTAAAGCCCTACATGGCCTAGGACCCGGATATCTACGAGACCGTCTTCTGCCGCACACCTCCCTAAGACTGATAAGATCACACAGGATGGGCCTTCTCCGGGTGCCATCAGCTGGACAATGCCGGCTGGCGACGCCTCGGAGGAGGGCCTTCTCTGTTGCTGCTCCGGCCCTATGGAATGAGCTACCCCCAGAGATCCGGACCCTGCCCACTCTCATGGCCTTCTGAAAAGCTATCAAAACCTGGCTATTCCGGCAGGCCTGGGGCTGTTGACCTCGGGATTGGGTGCATGTTGTGCCTCTTTTAAATTTGTTGTGTTTTATTTGTTTTTAATCTTTCTTCATTTTTGTTTCTGTAAGCCACCCGGAGTCCCTCGGGATTGGGCGGCCTATAAATTTAATAAACAGGAAGCAGTAAACAGGAAGCCTGACACCATGGATGGCAGAAGTACCAATGAGAGAGGAAGAAGGAAGGAAGTTCTTTTTGATGCCAATTCTCTTCTTCCTTACCCTTGAAGGTCCACATGGTCAGCAGAACTGGTTTTTTTTCTACCATACAGCTTATCCATCACTCCCTTCCTCTTAGGCCAGTGTTTCTCAACCTTGGCGACTTTAAGTCCTGTGGACTTCAACTCCCAGAATCCCCCAGCCAGCAGAGCTGGCTGGGGGATTCTGTGAGTTGAAGTCCACAGGACTTAAAGCCGCCAAGGTTGAGAAACACTGTCTTAGGCAATGCAGCTTTTACTGAAGGTGGGGGTTGGTGGGAGCCTTTTAATTCATTTTTTCAGTAATATATCAGCAGAAATCTGTCAAGAATAGTCAATCCCTGTGGGGAGCACAGAGGCAGAGTCACTTTCCCTATAAATAGCTTTCACCTGGGAAGAGGGAGAAAATCTAGTGCCCTCCCCCTTCTCCCACCCACTGCAACTGTATGGTGAGAGAAGTGTGGGGAGAGAAGGGGAGAAACTAGCAACTTTATTCCCCTTGTTTCTTTTACTATGGTTAACAGGAGGAACAGGGAGGAGGGATTGGTGGGTGGTGAGGAGAGAAGAACTGGAGAAGCTCTGGCTTCTTTTGATGTGGTATCAGAAAACTGAGGCCAGAATACCTCCCACCCCTTACATGTTTTTCCTACATTCTCTTCTCCCACTGATTGCATAGCGGGTTTGATGTATCATGAGAGATAAAAATTTTAACAAAGCATCATTCATTTGGAATTTTATGTAAGGGGAAAAAAAAACAGTTTCCCTTGAGGTCAAATTATCTTCAGAGATGCAGTCTGAGGAGAGACATCAGGATTCACACCCACAAAAAAAAGGAATTTTCTTAATCATTATTATACTTTTGAAGTACCACCATTGATATCCAGTAAAATGGCTCAGATCTAACTTAAAAGAAACATCATCGTCTACAAAAATAATGGATAGATGATAGATAGATAGCTGATAGCAGATAGATAGATAGATAGATAGATAGATGGATGGATGGATGGATGGATGGATGGATGGATGGATGATAGATAGATAGATAGATAGATAGATAGATAGATGATAGATAGATAGATAGATAGATAGATAGATAGATAGATAGATAGATAGATAGATAATTTCCTCCTCAGTAAAAATCAGTTGCCAATATTTCAAAACAGCACTAAATTTTTAAACTGTCATACCTTGATCAATCTCAAGCAATCTCCTTAACTGGAGCTTAAGGAGGTATCCTTCACAAATATCCCAACTTCACAAATATCAAATTTCACAAACCTAAAATAAATTGAATTTTATGAGCAGTAGAATTTTTTGAAAGTTTGGTGGAATGCTAAAAACCCAGTCCTTACATGCTGCCATGAGTTTATCATTAATGGCCACAAATCAGTTTCTCCTTTGGAAGACGCCTTTATCAACCTATCCCAATTATATAAATGCAAGAATTGTACTGAACCCACAGAAATTTCAGGATTCAAACCCAGCATTATCGTCAGTTGATCTCAAATAGATCTAAGCTAAGGTGAACAATGCATTTTCTGAACGGGTCATACATCCGATAAATCCTTTATTTCACATCCTCCAAAGGCATCTGATTATAGCAGCCAAATTTAAAGACAAAATACTGAAGTAAATTTAAATAAATAAACCACTGGAAGGAAGGAAGGAAGGAAGGAAGGAAGGAAGGAAGGAAGGAAGGAAGGAAGGAAGGAAGGAAGGAAGGAAGGGTCATGATGTCTCACTGGATTTGGTCAAATGTATACAAACAAAAAAGTTTTATTAGCTACATAAACAGTTTAATACACCAGAAAAGGGACAGGAATAACAAAAAAGAATCCTTCAAAATTTGTAGACCAATCTCAATTTTACCCATTTATATGAAATCATTGTGTAGTTGCCCCAGTGGTGGGATTCAAATAATTTAAGAACCAGTTCTCTGCCCTAATGACCAGCTGGCTAGATGGGGCTTGGTGGTCATGTGACTGGGTGGGCGTGGCCAACTCAACATCACTCACATTTGAAGTTTGAAGGAAGCCTTAAGACAGTGTTTCTCAACCTTGGCCACTTGAAGATGTCTGGACTTCAACTCCCAGAATTCCCCAGCCAGCCATTCTGGGAGTTGAAGTCCGGACATCTTCAAGTGGCCAAGGTTGAGAAACACTGATCTAATGTGACAAGGGTTAACCAGAGAGGCAGTTTCTGTAAACAGGGCAATAAAGATGAGGCTAGAAACAACACCAGAATGTTTCCTTCCTGCCTTCCTTGCAGGATTAGCCCTGTAAGGTGGAAAAAAACAAAAGGAGATTTCTTCCAACAACCGGTTCTCCGAACTGCTTAAAAAGTTAACAACCGGTTCTCCCGGATAGGTGCGAGCCGGCTGAATCCCACCACTGGATTGCCCCATCCTCTCCAGCCTATCAAATTTTAGGCGTATGGGTTGCAGCAGTCCATATTTTACACATACCTTCTCTTCTATACAATCTTCCTCTTGTGTTAGTTATGTAGGCTTTACACTTTCCTCCCTCCCTCCCTCTCTCCCTTCCTCCCTAATGACAACTAAAGATGAAATTTGTCTCCACAAACAAAAAATTAAATTAAGGTTGTCTCTCTCTTTTGGGTTGGGAAGACATTGAGCAGCTGTGTTGATATTGGCAGATACTTTGGCTATTAGGTGGCTGGGTGAAGAACTAAAGATGTACAGAATTGTTCCGAGACTGTGCCCTTACAGCCCATTTCCTTGGAAACGTGTTATTTTATATTTCCCTTGGTGCTGTTAATCACATTTCATAATGTTTCACTTTTTCAAAGTACTTTTTGGTTTCTCGATTTATATCTTTCCTCTTGAGCGGTTATTGAGTAGTGTGTGAACACAAGCATAATCTTCTCTTGGAGAGGGTTTATTTCACTTGAAACAAAACGAAGCAGGTAAAGTGTGGCTAAGAGTAAGTTTAAGTCATTTCTCTTATTCCAAAAACCTGCAGCATATCAAAATAGCTGCTAGAGTTGAATAAGAGGGCATAGGTAGAATCTCTGGTTGCAAATGGAATATTTTACAAAAACAAGACCATGTAGGATTCCTCCCAAGAGGCAATGGAAGATTGACAGAGAAAAATCTGGGAAACCTAAACCTCTCATTTGTTTGATATCATTGTATCATGACCTCAGCCCCCCCCAGTCATGGGGTCTCTGAGGCAACAGTCAGTAAGTCAGTGAGTTCAAATCCTCCCTCAGGCATGGGGCCAGAGGGGCTGAGTTTGGACCAAGTTTTCTCTTTATCAACCCAACCCACGTGGGAAGATTGTCACCGTGGGAAAGTAGGAAGCAGGACATTGTGTGCATCACCTTCTGTTGTATCAAAGGAAGGTGGGCGATAAATCAAATAATAGTATTCAAGATCTAAAGCACGTGAGAAGCCTGGGTCCAGAAACACTATAGTAATAGCAGTAGCAGTTAGACTTATATACCGCTTCATAGGTCTTTTAGCCCCTCTCTAAGCGGTTTACAGAGTCAGCATATTGCCCCCACAGTCTGGGTCCTCATTTCATCCACCTCGGAAGGATGGAAGGCTGAGTCAACCTTGAGCCGGTGAGATTAGAACCGCTGAACTGCAGATAACAGTCAGCTGAAGTGGCCTGCAGTACTGCATTTAACCACTGTGCCACCTCGGCTCTTTAGATTATTTTGATTATTGGTCAAAATGGTTAACACATGTCAGAGGATTTTCTCTTTCAGAGTTCATTCACTTTCAAGGATCAGCATTCTTGTGCTGATTATTATTAAGATAATAATAATAAATAATAATAATTTAAGATTATTAAACACCTAAAGCATCAATAGATGAGAAAAATATAGTTCTTGTAACTAATCTAAACTGGGCTAGGCATGGAAATATCCAAATGTGACCCTCAATAACAATTTTAAGGTTCCATTGAAGGTTCCATTCCTTAAAAACAATTTAATTTTTTTTTTTTACGTATCTGGCTGAGGTAGATAAAATGGCTGTTGAAAGTGAGTTGGAAGGCTGTAATTAAGCTAGTTTGATAAACTATCTCAATAGACAAATAGATGAGGAATGGAATGTGAAGCCACTGTAGATATGTGTACAAAATTCTTATATGAGCTGGGTAACAAAAAATATTGTTTATGTGTGGGGGGGAGGCAATTGGAGGACAGGTCTTTATGTGTGTGTGGAAAATAAAAACAAACAGAAGCAAATAGATGAAGATGGAAAAACATCACCAGTTATTTCAGGTTTACATCATACAATACAGTTGTTTTATTCTGACACAGCAACCTGGGAAATTTTCAACATTTTGGGGCTCTAAAAGCTAACTGCTAATGCGTATAGAGCAATATGCCAACTCGTTCACTAACAGAATGAGGGTGGCGGTGGGGGGAAACCAATCCATTTCACAATTTCTCTACATGAAATAGAGAATCTTTTCGCCATTTCTCTACATGGAATACAGAAAGACCCATGGAGAAAACTCATAAAATGCGGCTTCCAGTTATTTAGACTTACGGCTTCTAGTTTACAACTAAAAAGAAGCCTGTGTGATAGTATATTGTAAAAAATGGGAACATATTTGGACATAACTGATGTGACTTCTCCAAATGACCTATACACATATTTGCCATTCCCTAACTATCATGCTAGTTACATAGAGCTACAACTGACATTGTAGTTGTATTGCAGTTGCGCTAAAATAAAATATATAGGGTATTTGGAAGTTTTGGATCATAGATCGTAAAATCAGGTAACCCTCTCAGTTTGCCTCAGTCTGATCCAGAACTGCTCAAGGACCCAAAACTGAATCTCAGTTCAGAAAATTTTATCTTCCTTTGAGTTCAAAGTGAAAAATCAGCATATGTATAGAGATGGATCTTTCAAAAGGAAGCACTTCAAAGAAAACCATTGGGCACACAGCTAAAGCATGTGAAATGTACATATTTATTTATTTTTATTTTGTTGGCTGTGGGTGGCACAGTAGTTAAATGCAGCACTGCAGGCTACTTCAGCTGACTGCAGTTCAGCAGTTCGGCTGTTCAAATCTCACCGGCTCAGGGTTGACTCAGCCTTCCATCCTTCCGAGGTGGGTGAAATGAGGACCTGGATTGTTGGGGGCAATATGCTGACTCTCTGTAAACCGCTTAGAGAGGGCTGAAAGCCCTATGAAGTGGCATATAAGTCTAACTGCTATTGCTATTGCTATTCTCCTGAAAGTATGGATTAAATTTTCAAGAGAGGTCAACCTTTTGGAGAATCAATAATGTTCCTGGGAGGTCTTGTGAAAACAGCAGCCATGGCTTGTCTTGGTTGATGGTGATGGTAATTGCTTGTCACATTAGAGGCCACTAACATAGGAAATCCAGCTTTACGATATGTATTTATGAAGTGCATTCTGAGAAATAACCTTTGGCTGATGCTCCCTATAATAACAATGCAAGCATGCTGAGAAAGGAAACAGTTGGGGGGAAAAAACTGCTTCAAAGTACTTACTATGCTCTTGTGAGATCCTCAGTACAGAATTCTCTGCTTCTGTCCACTGATTTCTCTGAGAAAGCTGGAGGTGGACAGCTTTCATTATTTTCTCATTTTCTTCGTTTCTGACCTCAAATTCTTGTGTTTGTAAAAAAAAAAGAGCTCTGCCCTTTGGGGTGGAAAAAAAATTATAAATGGATAGGCTGATACAACTCTGCTCCATTTTCTCTGACACAAGATTCACAATCTCATACTGGATCACTACGTTCTGCTCAGAAATCTAACACTATTAGATTGAAACAAAATTTAAACAATTCAAATAATATAGAAAAAGGTATATGCACGTGGGGAGAGGTCTCGTGTTGTGGTCAAAGAAGGTTTCTGGCTGCAAAAATGTGGATACTATTGAATTAAGATGACTGAGCCAAAGAGAAAATGTTCCAGGAAGATCCAAGATATATTCCGTAAAAGGAAGGAGGCAGGGGTGGGTTTCTCGCCCCGTTCCAACCGGTTCGAGGCCGGCGGCATCCTCGTGCACGTGCGCAGTGCACGCATGCGTACTAGCATCTGTGCGATGCTCCAGCTGCTCCTGGAGGATCGCGCAGGCACTGTATGCGTCCTGCGCATGCGTGGAAGCGCAGAACTCGTCAAAACCGGGTAAGAAACGCGGGTGGGCGGGTGGACCTTTCGGCGTTCCCGGAAGTTACTTACTTCCGGGTTCGCTGACCAACCGGTTCGCGGGGACCGCCGTGAACCGCCTGAAACCCACCCCTGGAAGGAGGGCTAATTCTTTTTCCTGTAGATGGACTGACTGAAGTTCAGTAAATAAATTGAGTCACTATGAATGGCTAGGAAAGAGCTAACCAGCACATTAACAAATTGGTTTAGGAAGCCATCAGAACTAACCAGCTCATTTTCTCTGACTTGCTTGACAAAAACTCTAAATTTCATTTTTTTTTCATATATACTTCAATGCATAGTATAGAGGGGGAAACGAATTCTGTTTACAGTGTATGCCTGAGCCACACCTAGAGAGATCTGTTCTATTTTTGACATTTTTATGGCCCTACCAAGCTGCTTTTCATGTCTGTGTGATAGTTACAGACTACTTTGAAAAATGCAGCCTTGTGTCTTGTCAGCAGGAGCAAGAGAGCCTCTAGGAGAGACAGTGACTCACCCTGTGCACATTGAGGTCTTCTAAAAATGTTTTCTCGGGCAAGAACTTACAGAACTGCTCAGAGCAAGAACAGATATATTCTATGATCTTTTTTGTCGTTATTTTTCTAAACATCTGCAAAAAAAAATTTTTTTTTTGGCTGAAATTGTACTTACCTTTTATCACAGAACACACCCTATTGCATTCATAGTGATTGATTAGATCAGGGGTATCACACTCAAGGCCCCTGGGCTAGATCTGGCCTGTGGTGTGTTTAGATCTGGCCCACGGGACTGCCCTAGAAATACCGACCGACGGTACCTCTGCCAGCGAAAATGGAGCTTGGGAGGGTCGCACATGGCCGAATGCTTGGGCCACCACAGGCACCCCCGAGACAAATGACATCATTTCATTTCATGTATTTCATTTATTAAATTTATAGGCCGCCCAATCCCAGAGAACTCCGGGCGGCTTACAACGAAAGAAGAAAAAAGAAAAGCAAAATAAGTAAAAAAATAGTTTAAAATACACAACACACATACGTTCTAATCGGGGCTGGACCTTAACACTAAGGTCAACAGCCCCAGGCCTGCCGGAACAGCCAGGTTTTAACGGCTTTCCTGAAGACCATTTTTCCTGAGAGTGGGTATTGTCCGGACCTCTGGGGGCAGCTGATTCCACAGGGTCGGAGCAGCCACAGAGAAGGCTCTCCTCCGGGGGCCCGCCCGCCGACACTGTCCGGCTGACGGTATCTGAAGGAGGCCCACGTCAAGCTGCCCCCCCCCGAGGTCAAACACAATCCTGATGAAGCCATCAATGAAATCAAGTTTGACAACCCTGGATTAGATATTAAACATGAATAAGATTAATCTACAAGGTTTGGTTTGGATGGTGACAATTATAACAAGCATTTTTTTTTCCATACATGGGATATTAGTGCTATGACTTGAGGCTGGGTTGATTTACTGATTTTTCTTTCCTTTGAAAAGTTCCTTATTCAGTTTAATGAAAAATGAATTGCTTTCAAAAGTTATTTGCTGTGCGGGAGAGTATTTCAGAAGAATTCTTAGAAGAGTTGTGTGTGTCATTTTTGCATTTACTTTTGTTATGAAGTGATTGAGTGGTGGTATGAATGCCCAATCTTCTACTTTTTGGCAACTTTCCTCTATTTCCATTTTTTCCCCTTCCTAGCATTTCTATACAAGTGCAGGGTCAGCTTTTCTTCCAAATCAACCTAGTGTTGATCTATTGGTCACGACAAAAATTGATTGCTTGTCCTCTAGCATGATGTCATGTGTTGAGAGAAAGAGAGAGGAGGGAGAGGGAAGGAGGGAGGGGAAGAGAGAGAGAGACTGGCTCAAAGTTACCCAGCCAGCTTTCAGTCTTACATCAGGATTAGAACTCACAGCCTTCTGGTTTCTAGCCTGGTGCCTTAACGGAACCTCAGTTTTCCTTTATTTCCATGGTTCAATTAAATCACAAGGTTATGGTTACATTTGGAATGCTTCCTACTGGAATATCTATGTATCTATATCATTTATATCTATATTTATATTATCTATCTATCTATCTATCTATATGGCTGTGTGTGTGTGTGTGTGTATGTGTGTGTATGTGTGTGTGTGTTCATTCCAGCATAACTCTGGAACACCTCAAGCAATTTCAACCAAACTGGGTACACAGGTGACTTATTGGTCCAAAATCACTCAGAATGACTTTATGGCTGAGGGCTGGACTTGAACCTGGGTCTCATCAATGCACCAAACCAATCTTAGACTTAAACACACACTATTCTAGATCTTTCCCCAAACATACATTTTTGCATATGTTTTCCTTGGCTTGCAGACTGTATCACAACATTAGCAAAAGCACAGATTTCAGTGTCTGCTTGCATTCCAGTTTAGAACAGATTGGAATAACTAAACTGAATAACTTGGCATCGAAATGGGGATCACGCAATCTCTCCCCTACTCCTAGCGTGTGAGCAATGAAAGGAGGAGTGAGAAGGAACGGTAACTCCTGAACGTTTCGACCCTGAGTAGTAAATGGGGTAGAATAGATTATTCTCAGAGGGAGAAACAATGCGGAGCCAAACAGAAACCTGATGCAATTGGGGAAGTTACAAGGACCCATTGAGAACATTTTCTCTGTCTCCCCCACTCTCAAAAAATATACTAATTAGACTAGGATTATGTTAGGGTGATATAGTGCACTAAAAGAACCTGAAAGTCCTCTGGCAAAGGGCTCACATCTGGGGCAGGTGGAGAATGCATCTGGATAGCCTCAAGCCATTGGCTTTGAACTTGATCTAAATTTAGCATCATTCCAGTTCAGTCATGGAGGTTTCTCTCTCTCTCTCTCTCTCTCTCTCTCTCTCTCTCTCTCTCTCTCTCTCCCTCCCTCCCTCCCTCCCTCCATCTCTCTCTCTCTCTCTCTCTCTCTCCCTCCCTCTCTCCCTCTCTCTCACATACACAGACACACTCACACACACAAAGGGGGGAGTGAGTAAGCAAAAAAAAATGGATTTAAATGAGGAGGCTACAATACCAAGAGAAAAGGACTAAGAGGAAAGAGGATTTTTGTTTGTTTGTCAGAATAGCCTAGTACAATGAGGCAGTTGGGGGGGGGGGGCACAGGGAGGAGAGGAAATCTTGTAAAAAAATAACCACCAGAAAAGAACCTTCAGAATGTCATTTTTAAAAAAAAAAACTGAGAACCCCTTATGGACTTTTTGCATAAAAATGAGAAAAATGCATGGTTTTGATGATCAGATAGGCTAGGTTATCGAAAGAAGACCATCACAATGTAACTTTAAAGAGAAAGATCAATTTACAATTGCACTTATAACTGCCCTAAAGAAGTTTGGAAGCCACATTTTAATATCTTTTTTTTTGTATCCGTTATATCTTTTTCTTGATTTTCTATTTTTCTGTTACTCTTACTTTTTGCACCTTTAGGGTTTTTTTCTTTTCTTTTTTCTTTCTCATTCTATTTTAGTTTGGATTAATCTTCTTGTGTATAAACGTATGTATGTATGTATGTATGTATGTATACGTATACATATACATACATACACACACACACACACACACACACACACACACACATACATGTTTCATTTATTTATTTGAAGCATTGTTTCAATTCATTAACTTTAACCCCCTTTTTAATCTCTGTTTTAAACATTTCAAGGATATCTCATGCGACAACTACCAAAGCAGTTGTCTTCTTAGTTTTGACATATACCTAGAAATATTTTTTTTCCTTTTTTCCTCCAGCTGTTGGATAAAGACGGGTTAATTATAATTGTCTACATCTTCTGCAATCCATTATTTTGAACGCATGGGAATTTGTATTATTCAGTTTGCCAATTTTCTGTAATCCTTTTAACAACTATTTTATGTATTGCTACCATCAAGAAAGTAGTCAACACTGCCCGGCTGTGCTATATTTGATTTCCCTTCAATTTATAGGTGGTAAAACAATAGCAATAGCTGTAGACTTATATACCGCTTCATAGGGCTTTCAGCCCTCTCTAAGCGGTTTACAGAGTCAGCATATCGCCCCCAACAATCTGGGTCCTCATTTTACCCACCTCGGAAGGATGGAAGGCTGAGTCAACCCTGAGCCGGTGAGATTTGAACCGCTGAACTGCTGATCTAGCAGTAGCCTGCAGTGCTGCATTTAACCACTGCGCCACCTTGGCTCAAGGGAGGTCGGCCATTTTTCACACACAACCATTGCCGCTTCCCCATAGTCACATCATCAATATCCAGGTCAAAATTTGCAACTGTCTTATATTTATGACGATTGCAACATCCCGGGGTTAAGTGATCACTTTTTGCGATCTTCTGACAAGCAAAGTCAACGGGGAAGCCAGATTCACCTAAAAAACGTGTTACTAACTTAATAAGCTCAGTGATTCACTTAACAAGAAAGATCATAAAATTGGACAAAAGTCACTTAAAATGGGGCATTGATTCACTTAACAAATATCTTGCTTAGCCACAGAAATGTTGGGTCCAGTTGTAGTCGTACGTTGAGGACTACCTGTACTAACCTCTCTTCTGTATCCATGTACCATATATGTGAGCATACATTTACAGTACACACATTCCTCTCCGTATCAAGAATAATAGTCCATATATCTGAGGACATGGACTATAACCCACAATCCTTTATGCCATCATACATTAATCTGTCAGGTGCCACAAAACTCTTCTTTCTTGTAATAGATGGAAAAAAGCTAATATCCCGGAAACACTGAATGACTGTTTGCAGCACTGCAACTGAAGCACTTTTTCTAATGCTCAAATTAGAAACAATGTGCTAAATAAAAATATGTTCTTGTGTCAGCTGAACATCTGAGACAGAAAGGGTCCTGTGACTTTGATGGAAAGGGACAGGCTGGATTTCTGCTTCAATCAGTTGCGTTTGAATCAACTGATAGTGGCTAATATTGTAAAAGCTTTGTACATGCTATTTAACATATACTGAAAGCTGTTGACAGATACTGAAGGTTAGGAGTTTGATGTTAACAGAATGCTGAAGGCATCTAACTCTCTTTATGTTTTCTTTTCCCATAAAAAAAACAAGTTGCTAAATTCTAAGTGGTGTCTAATCTCAGTAAGAGATTGAAGGAGGGTAAACAAACTGAACCTTAATCTAAACAAGATAAAGATGTTCATTTGAAAGATATTCAACTGAGGCACAGTTTCACAGTTTGGGTGTAAGCTTAGGTTGCACAGCTAAGTAAAGCATACCAACTGCTCCCATTTCTGACTTAATGACACATGCCAATCCAGTTCTTGTAAAATGTAATGTATTGCTCTGACTTTCATATCTCATCAGAAAATTTAGTTGGTTCTGAATACTGCAATGAGATTATGGTTGCCCATGCCTTTCCTTCCTAAGCCAGTTCATTTGGACATAATTGGATTAATTGGAGGTATAATTCACAGACTTCATTGTGGCTTGTAAAAGATGTTATGATTTGTAAGTAAGTCATTTGCTGTTTTTGGAGGGTGAATCTCAATAGACTGGAAGCTTGTCTGAACTTGAACACAATACACCAGGGAAAAGTGCACCATTATCAGAGCAACATTTTATGGGAACACAAGTGACAACATTCTCTGCATCTGCTCTAGCTTTCAGAACACCTTGGCAGGGAGAGTAAGCTTCTCCTGTCTTTCTACTGACAAGGAATCTATGAGTAGCTCTTGATACATCATAAGATGGGTAACCTGGATGGTTTTAATGCCTAAGGTGGGGCTAGAATTCATCATTCCCTGGTTTTTAGGCCAGTACCTTAACCACCATACCATTATCTAGCTCAGTGTTTGTGCTGGCTGGGGGATTCTGGGAGTTGAAGTCCACAGGACTTAAGGTCGCCAAGGTTGAGAAACACTGAGCTAGCTAGATCTCTCTTCTTCTGAGAACTCTTGATCTCACTCTCTCACACAGACATCTAACTGATTTCCCTGTTATCAGGGTCCCCTTATCAGAAGGGCAGTATGATTCTGTGGTTATTGGTATGCTGAAGAAACAAAGAGGCCTGAAGGGAGAAAGTGAGTTAAATGTCTGAGCAATCTTCAAGTCTTCTAAATTATTACAGTCCTACCCACTTGTGAAGACTATTCGGCTGTCATTCGCATCCCGGGAAATATAGAACAGAGACAGCTAGACTTGAAAATAGCATGGCTCTTCCTTGGAATGCAGTTTCTGCCCTTTTCTTTTAATCTTTCCATTGATACCATCTTTCCTCATACATTAAGTCAAGAAGAATCATTTTTAGTGAAGTTAATTATACTATCTCTGAACTGGAGTATTATCAAAGTACAGAATTTAAATGAAGAAGATGAGATCTAGTTTCCATCTGAATTTCTTACACAGATTGTGTGGCTACATTAGGGTCAGGTTGTTTTTTTTTTTTACTTAAGATGTGTCATTCATACACATACAAACACGCACACAAAATTACATACATACATACATACATACATACATACATACATACATACATACTGGGTTTCTGTCTGGATGGTCTCTTGTGACGAGCCGATAGACAGAGAATGGAAGCAGTAGGCTTCCTCCCATATTTGGGCATACCAGGGGTTGTGACACTAAATACATACCTATTTCCCTGGCTCAGCTGATAAAGGAGGAGAACCTTGTGGCTTAGTGGTTAACACATCTGCCTAATATGTAATACAGCCCAGGTTCGAATCCCAGTAAGGGTATGACTAGCTGATGAGAGCAAAATAGCTTGAAATAGATCTATACTAGTCTCCCTTTATTTATTTATCAGCACAAATACAACATATATATGTATGTATGTATGTATGTATGTATGTATGTATGTATGTATGTAACGTGGTGGCTTAGTGGTTAAGACACAGAGCTTGTCGATCAGAAAGGTCGGCAGTTTGATGGTTCAAAACCCTAGTGCCATGTAACAGAGAGAGCTCCAGTTACTTGTTCCAGCTTCTGCCAACCTAGCAGTTCAAAAGCACATAAAAATGCAAGTAGAAAAATAGGAACCACCTTTGGTGGGAAGGTAACAGCATTCTGTGTGCCTTTGGCATTTGGTCATGCTGGCCACATGACCACAGAGACGTCTTCGGACAGCACTGGCTCTTCAGCTTTGAAACGGAGATGAGCACCACCCCCTAGAGTTGGAAACAACTAGCACATATGTCCCAGGGGAACCTTTACCTTAAATAACTATAACTATATATAATTATATATACACACACACACACACACAAAAAAAAAAAAAAAACACATATACATATACACACACACATATATACACATATGCATACATACATACATACGTACATAATTGAATAAAAAAAGCAAACTTAAACACATGCTAGATTCCCCAAGTTTTCCATTAAGCACAATTTTAGCACTATGTTCCTTTTTTCAATCTGCTGATTTACCATAAGTATTTCTAAACTATATTAAAAGAACCTTTAAGTGACTGTGTAAACAAACAGTTGTAAACCATCCAGAGTCACTTAAGTGTGACGGGCAGTGTAGAAATTGAATACGTAAACAAATATTTAACAAATACATACAGTATGTGTAAAAAGAACGACATGAATATGAAAACAATTCATTGCAAGCAGAAGAAAAAAATATGTCAATTCTCCAAACTTCGCCCCATCATGGCTGTATAATAAAAATTGGCAAAATCATACAAATTAAACATGAAGGTTTCTAAACAGAATATAATTTCTAACTTCACCAAAATATAAAAAGAGCAATAATCAAATGTGACACATTATGACATTTTGGGTGACACACCAGCACTTACCATTCCCAAGAACTATTTGCAAGAGCACGAAAGAGCTGGGGTGGTGCAATGGTTAGAATGCAGAAGATTAGCCTGTGGGCAGATTAAATCTGCCCACAGCCAGGAGTTCGATCCTGACTGGTTCAAGGTTGACTCAGCCTTCCATCCTTCTGAGATCAGTAAAAGGAGGACCCAGATTGGGGAGGAGGGATATACTGACATTTCTAAACCACTCAGAAGTGTTGCAAAGCACTATGGAGTAGTATATAAATCTAAGTGCTATTGCTAATTTTCAGAAAATAAGCCTGAGTGAGAATGCGGTGTGCTCTTGCATGGCCTCTGAACCTTCTGGAAGTTGCATGAGAATGCTATGCTCTCACTCGACGTGTGAACTCTTTGAAAATCGTGCGAGTACAGGGCGTGATTTCAGATCGTTTTCAAAGGCTTCAGAGGCTGTGGAAGAGCGTTCTTCAGAACCATGTCAACAATGAAGGCCTCGTGTGACCCAGAGAAGCCTTGGATAGGCTGCAGGAGCTTGTCAACAGAAAGAGAAGGTAAGCAATGTGACACAGATCCTGCCAAGCTAATCATGCCATTTCCCCAAGGCTTGCACACTTTGGAGAGTACTGCAAGATGACCTTTTTGAGTGGTAGTGGTGGTGCAAGGGTTGAGGTCAAGGCCCAGGCTCGGTGGTGGGATTCAAATAATTTAACAACCGGTTCTCTGCCCTAATGGTTTCTTCCAAGGACCAGTTCACCAAACTGCTCAGAAAGTTAACAACCGGTTCTCCCGAAGTCATGTGAACTGGCTGAATCCCACCACTGTTCAGGTCTCTTCTTGAAGTCCAGCCTTGATGTTTCCACTGATGCTGCTGTTCATAGTGGCCTAAATGTGGGGAAATGCAAAGACTTGTTTCTCTCTAGTTTGGTGGGAGGAGTGTGGAGCAACACACCAGCAAAATTAAGTATTTTCTGGATGTTTGACAAGCTGAGCCCAAAAGGTTTGCCATCACTGTATAATAGTGAGTTTT
Organism: Thamnophis elegans; assembly: GCF_009769535.1. Lineage (NCBI taxonomy): Eukaryota > Metazoa > Chordata > Lepidosauria > Squamata > Natricidae > Thamnophis > Thamnophis elegans. The sequence continues at coordinate 1,692,032 of NC_045545.1, forward strand.
TACCAGAGCAGTGGTGCTTCAATAGCATTAGGAAGCAGACCCATGCATCCTTAGCCTTCGCCTAACTTACCAATTTCTTTATCCAGTAGCTTCGATGTCCTTCCTTTTATTAAAGAGCAATGAATTCCAGTGTTTTCCACACTCTCAATACGTCAAGCACTTCTGTAGAAGAAAAAGCTGAAGATTTTGTAGTCTACCCAGATAAAAGGACTAGAGGATGCTTCTTTTTCTCCCAATTCCTCATGTAGACATAGGTGGGATTGAACCATATGTTGGTACTGACATCAGAGAAAAGAATCTGTCGCGATATTAAATAGCAAGATTATTTAGAAAGTGGAAGAGAAGAGAAATTGGGTGGCACTATTCTAGAGGTTGAAAAAGATGGCAACAAGCACATTGATTAGTCTAAATTTATCTACAGTTACAAACTTCTAATCAGACATAGTGATAACAAGCATTGTAGCTTAACCTGTGATATGCAAAAGCCTCTATGGGAATATTGAAAGCAACTGGTTCCGTTTGACACTGTGTGTGTATTTGCAAATTCAAATATTCTCAATGAGATTTTCAATAGCCAAAACATTCAAAAGAAGCATGTTTTCCAGCGTTAAAACTGTCGTACATACAGTACATATGAACTGGGTCTGTATCACTCTTGCCAGAAGACAGCAGATTTACAGACACAAGAGCTATCAAATGTGATCAAAATCAAATTCTTATTCTAATTATTGCACTAATAAAACTATTACAGTCATCACAGGACTAAGGGAGTGATGCTTTTATGGAAGTCATTTGGAATTGGCATCCTGTTGTCATCAACTCATTAGCCATTGTCCCTATTCACCTGCACTAATGTGTCATTTTATCAAGTGTAACATCAGTGCCCTAATTTGAAGAGGCACGTTCTGTTATCATTAGGGTCAAGTATATATTAAATGGTTGGATGAGAATTCGGCTTAGCCTCTTTGGAATTATGGCTTTACGAAATGTTAATTGCTAACATTTAATTGTGAATTCTAATTTAATATACCACAATGTATTTAAAAAAAATGACTCCATTTCAAATTAGACTTGGAAGCTTATTTTCTTTCAGAAATCAGAATCAGTAAAATTAAAGATGCTCTTAAATTCCAGTAGCACACTGAATGTATTTGTGGATTCCTGGAAAGCATCTGGCTCCTCTCTAATCTATTGAGACTATAAATCACTGAATTGCCATCAGGAATTGGAGGAGACCAGGCGGGAATGCAAGGTTGAGTATATTCATACACAGTTTTATCCTTGGAGACAATTTAGAAAAATTATCAAGCTGCAGTTAAGCATGTTTAATGAAATCTGAATATATGCCATATATTCCTTCATTTTCCTAATATTGGCAAATTCACATTGGATATTGTAGGCTTGTGTAAATCAGCCATGATTCAATTTGAATGGGATAATTGAAATTCATAGAGTGGATAATAACACTTTAGGCTTATGAGTCAAGATTTGAGACACTTGAAGATTCAAGATTTGATCTGAAAAATAATGTCTCCATTAGTCTATAATGCAAAAAGTTCCAAATGCTTGAAGCTACTTCATTTTTTTATCAGAGCAGGAGGAAAATTGCAGGGGTGGTAGAATATGTCAAAAAAAGTTAACAGTGAATAAACACATTAATACCATATATCAGTGCATTAATGCATAAAGCCAATCAGTATATTTCCATCAGTATATTACTTTTATTTCATGTACTTATGTGAATGGACATATTTGAATGTTAACTCTCTACCTCTCCTGCAGCCATTTAGGGTTTTTTTTAACATATAAGTTTAAAAAATGATCAATGGTCTTAAGAGTGCTCATTGCATTGTGCAATCCAAAACATATGATAAAGGGAAATTGTACATACACTACATATTCTTGAATTCTTCTGCCACTTGTTCAATGCAATGGAATGGTTGATCCTGGGGCCCTTTTGTAAGAATGAGTACTCTCTCTCTGTATTTATGCTATGGGTACAATAGCAATAGCAGTTAGACTTATATACCGCTTCATAGGGCTTTCAGCCCTCTCTAAGCGGTTTACAGAGTCAGCATATCGCCCCCAACAACAATCCGGGTCCTCATTTTACCCACCTCGGAAGGATGGAAGGCTGAGTCAACCCTGAGCCGGTGAGATTTGAACAGCCGAACTGCAGATAACAGTCAGCTGAAGTGGCCTGCAGTGCTGCATTTAACCACTGCGCCACCGCGGCTCTGACATGCCAGAATTCTGGCCTTACTGATTTACTTCTCCACCTATGCCTACATATGGAAACTCCTTCCTCAAAGTCCAGCTCTTATCCAAATAATCACAAGATGGCAGCCAAGTGGTACATTAATTCTGAATATCTGCTGCTATTAAGTGGTCAATAGGCAGACTGTTCAACCAAGGGGTTAATATTATGAGCCGTAGTGGTGCAGGCTACTTCTGCTGCTTGTGGGCTGCCAGTAGTTTGAGTCTCAAGGTTGACTCACTTTCCATCCTTTTGAGGTCGGTAAAATGAAGATCCAGATTGTTGGGGGCAATATGCTGACTCTGTAAACCGGTTAGAGAAGGCTATAAAGCACTGTGAAATAGTATATAAGTCTAAGGCAGTGTTTCTCAACCTTGGCAACTTGAAGATGTCCGGACTTCAACTCCCAGAACTCCCCAGCCAGCATTCGCTGGCTGGGGAGTTCTGGGAGTTGAAGTCCAGACATCTTCAAGTTGCCAAGGTTGAGAAACACTGGTCTAAGGACTATTGCTAGTCCTTAGCATTACAGGGAGGTGTTCCAAAACACACCACAATTTGACATAACTCCCTCACACACACAAACTCCAAGAACGCTTATTCAGTAGTAGCAGAAATCAGAGGAACCATCCCAATGCAATCAAGAAAGATAAACTGCTTACCACCATCTAGTGGCTGTTAGACAGATAGGATGACGTTCCTTTGGGGAGCAAAACCGATTAGGTGAATTTTCCAGATCATTCCAGCACACTTTTTATATGTTTCCCTTTCCTGCAGTTAAATGACATTTGAATCTCAGCCCAGGGAACCCACCAATTACTTCTCTTCTGCAATGTGTGCATTTTTGGATCCATGGCAAGGACAAGCTGTGGCAATAGCGTTTAAGGTGAAGGGATTCCTCCTGACTCCAAGGAGATAGAAAAGGCAGGCAAAGCAGCTCGGTAGATGAGCCCTATTTTCTGGACAAATGAAATGATCAATTAGTAGTTTTTGCTTTCAGTATGGTATGAACTGTAACCTTGCCAAGTTTCAGGTGGATTATCTTCGAGGGTTTAATTACAAAATGCCCAGGTATCTCTTTTAGCAATAGCAATAGCAGTTAGACTTATATACCGCTTCATAGGGCTTTCAGCCCTCTCTAAGTGGTTTACAGAGTCAGCATATTGCCCCCAACAACAATCCGGGTCCTCATTTCACCCACCTCGGAAGGATGGAAGGCTGAGTCAACCTTGAGCCGGTGAGATTTGAACAGCCGAACTGCAGATAACAGTCAGCTGAAGTGGCCTGCAGTGCTGCATTTAACCACTGTGCCACCTCGGCTCCCCCCATTTAATCCCCCCATTCTGAACTGCTGCTTTTTAAAACACGGATGCAATTAATTAATGGATGGTTTAATTCCTTTATCACAACCAAGATTGAATGGGCAATATTAAGTCACTGGTAGGACAACATGGAATATTTCCTTTCCTTGACAATGTTTTTTTTTTTTACTTGAACTGTTTGTTATACCCATAATCTCAATTTCATGATATTGCAAAATACAAACCCAATGGGCATTTTTTTAAAAAAAACTGCAATCAGAGATTCTCCATTAATCTCACTGAAACTGATTTTTAATTCTGTGACATTTCTCACATGCTGTTTGCTGGTTAAATTCAGCAGACTCTTTGTAGTATACATTATTGAGAGAGCCTCTAGAAGGCGTAATTTACATTTTAAGCAAAGCTTCCTCTTGCATAAACGCTTTCTGTACTCTCCTTATTTGACCTTGCCCAAGACTTTGAATAGCTGAGATCAGAGGAAACCCAAATATTCATTTCCAAATGAATCACTCAGACAATTCAGGATGGGTAAAATATAGATTCTAGTTAAGCAACAGTGCGAACACTAAAACAGTGTTCATTATAGGGTTGCACATGCTGGTTTGGCAACACTGCATTGCAATTTCTTGTTTTCTTATTCTGCCCCCTATCTGTATATGTTTGTCTTGTTGTTATACCCACTTTGAAAGTTCAAAAGGACAGGAAATATTTAACAATGGCCTTAGATTAGTTTAGAATATTTTTAAAACATCCCTGGGGGGAAGAAGCTCCCCAAATGGGTTTACTAACATCACAATTAAAGGCTTTGGGAATATATTGTTCCCTCTAATTCTGATGTTTAGTTGGTGAATGCTGTTGCTTGTGTAACCAGAATGGCACCACCTACACACAAAATGAGGGTAGAAGCAGACTTGAGGGAACCACAAGGTTGAAGAAGTACCAAAAAAACAGAGAGACTCTCATTCTGAAATGTTCCAATGCAGGCTAAGCACATATAATAACTTTAAAGTATTGGGTTAAAAGGCAGAAACGTTTTAGTTTAGCAGTTTAGTTTAGGCAGAGAAGAAATGAAGAATGAAATGAGATAAATGCAGTTATGATCAGCAGTGTTCCCAGAAGATCCAATTACTGTTTAAAGCAACCTGCATTCTTTTTACAGAGGACAATAAATGAGAAATAAGGTCACAGGTAGTCTGAAGGATGTGTTTTTTTGTTTGGATGGCATGCCAAGATTTAAAAAAAAAATCTAAACAGAACAAACTTGTTGCAAATGTCCCAAATTCTACTTTAAAACCTTGATGTTTTCAAGCATTTATACTTTGTAAAATGTGTTAAAGTCTCATAAAGCTGTTCTGCAGCTAAGGAGGATTTGGGGATTGATTGAAATAATTTAGACAACCATTGTAGGGGTGGGATTCAGCCGGTTTGCACCGGTTCAGGCCAACCGGATGTTAATTTTGCATCTGGTTTGCTGAACTGGTTGTTGCAAGGACCAGCTGGCCCCCGCCCACTCCACCTTGCCCCTCCCAGGAGTCTCCATGCAGTCCATTCATCATGCCGGATGATGTACAGGGCTCGCATGGAGGCTCCGGGAAGGCGAAAAATGGGCTCTTGGAAGTCCAGAAATGGGCCCATTTCCAGCCTCTGTAGTCCGGGGGGGGGGAGGTTTTCACCCTCCTGGAGGCTCAGGGAAAGCCTCTGGAGCCTGGGGAGGGTGAAAAACAGGCTTCCTACTGGAAGTACCAGAAGTCCAAAAATGGGCCTGTTTCTGCCTTCGGGAGGGTCTCTGGAGGGCCTCTGGATTCCGGGGGAGGATGTTTTCACTCTCCTGGAGGCTCAAGGAAAGCGTCTTGAGTATGGGGAAAGTGAAAATGTCCCCTCCTGCCATGGTGCCAGAGGCTGAATACTCCACGCCCAGCATGGCAATGCCCATCCCGCAAATGGGCATAGGACGGTTGATAACATTTTTCAGTCCCAACCCTTCTATCCTATTGTAAAATAGCAATAGCAATAGCAATAGCAATAGCAGACTTATATACTGCTTCATAGGGCTTTCAGCCCTCTCTAAGCGCTTTACAGAGTCAGCATATCGCCCCCAACAACAATCCGGGTCCTCATTTTACCCACCTCGGAAGGACGGAAGGCTGAGCCAACCCTGAGCCGGTGAGATTTGAACAACCGAACTGCAGAACTGCAGTCAGCTGAAGTAGCCTGCAGTGCTGCATTTAACCACTGCGCCACCTCGGCTCTTTATAAGAAAATGCACCATTAATACCCTATTTAGAGCAGTGGCCCCAAACCTTCTGGGCACCAGGGATCAGTTCTGTGGAGAGACAATTTTCTGCAGACTGGAGGGGGCGAAGTTTCACATGCTGCCCGCATCTCGTGGAAGGCGCTTTACTTCTTTGCACAGCTGAGTTTCTAGCATGCCATGGCTCAGTGCCAGTCCACAGACCAGGCCTTGTTGTTTTCTTTTCTGTAATATACTTATCTGAACAAGTTATATCTGCCGTTGTTCATCATCACCAGGGGTGGGTTTCTCGCCCCGTTCCAACCGGTTCGGTTGGAACGGGGCCGGCGGCGTCCTCATGCACGCGTGCAGTGCACGCATGCATACTAGTGCCTGTGCGATGCTCCAGCTGCTCCTGGAGGATCGCGCAGGCGCTGTATGTGTTCTGCGCAGGCGTGGAAGCGCAGAACTCATCAAAACCGGGTAAGAAACACGGGCAGGCAGGTGGATCCTTCGGCGTTCCCGGAAGTTACTTACTTCCGGGTTCGCTGACCAATCGGTTCACGGGGACCACCGCGAACCGCCTGAAACCCACCCCTGATCATCACCCTTCGTTAGGATTTCTCAGGGGCCTTCTGAAGTTTTGTCTGAAAAGTTACCTGTAATTTTGCTTCTGACTGCATACAAAAGTCAGTGGATATGTAACACTTCCGCTTCATCAGCCATACTGATTGCCAGCTTCTGGATGTGAGTCAAGGCGTCACAGTCTATCAAGCCTCAAATGGCCTAAGGATTGGTTAACTAAAAGGGACTGCCTGTCTTCCACTGTACCTCCAATAGATGGGAATCTATGGAGTTCATGAACCGTGGAGGCCTTGTCATCTCTGAGCTTATCCTTTGCTTACAGATGTTTCATTAGCCAACTAGGTATCACTATCAGTGCGAGTGGGTGTGAAATTTGTTCCCATTGGATTTGTCCAGAAGATTCAGTCCTGTGGAGTTGCCACACTCTGATTTTCTTCAATAAAACAATGTCATCTATTGGGACCCAGGAAGTGTTCCACCTTTGTAGTAGCACCTGCCCTCTGGAATGAGGCTGCCCCTGAGATTTTGTTGATGCTTTGGAGGTCCTTGAAGACTGTTGTCTTCTGCTGTTCACCAGGCCTTTGGTGGGTATCGATGAAGAGTCCTTTAGGTTATGCCTCCAGAAGCTGTGAGTCCTCCAACACTGCAGGTCTTTAAGAAGAAATTGGACAACATTTGTCTGAAATGGTAGAGGTTAGCAATAGCAATAGCAGTTAGACTTATATACCGCTTCATAGGGCTTTCAGCCCTCTCTAAGCGGTTTACAGAGTCAGCATATTGCCCCCAACAACAATCCGGGTCCTCATTTCACCCACCTCGGAAGGATGAGTCAACCCTGAGCCGGTGAGATTTGAACAGCCGAACTGCAGAACTGCAGTCAGCTGAAGTAGCCTGCAGTGGTTCACCTGCCTGAGCAGAGAGTTAGGCTAGAAGACCTAAAAGGTCCCTTCCAACTTTGTTATTCTTTTAAGTAGATCCATTTTTTTTATGTCTGTCAATTTTTTGCCATTTTTATTTTTTATTGCTTTTTTGTTTTTTGAAAAATATATTTTTATTTATGGTTAGCTTTTTTCTAGGTTGGGTGCCAGGTAAAAATAAATAAATAGTCCACTTTCTAATATTAATTCTATCTTCCTCATAGATAGAATTAATATTAGAAAGTGGACTATTTATTTATTTTTACCTGGCACCCAACCTATTAAAAAAAACTAATCACAAGTAAAAATATATTTTACTTGTAAAATATAAATAGTCCACTTTCTAATATTAATTCTATCTTCCTCATAACAGATAGATCTTACTGAATCTATACTTGTCTTTTCTTTGAATCTTTGAATTATTATCTTTCTATAATAAGTTGGGAAAACCATCTTTATCATGAATGTATCGCGATCCTTTAGAAACCTCTAAAAATATCACAATGTTAGGTTATGGAAGAACTCTGATAGGACTGTAAAGTATGAAATTTCTACAGTATTGAGCAGGCCCACAAATATTTTTAATAGTCTGCTACCCCTTTCACAGTCTGTTAAAGTACTCATCACAGCCAACCATGTCAAACCAATTGATAACGCTAAGTTATATGCCACCTTTAAATGTAGCTTAAATATAATATGAATTGATATGCATTTTAATTGAGTGGTGAATCCAAAATTATGTGAGTAGAATTAAGTTCCTTTGTGTGATTTATACCTACTGCCATTCCCTCCCTGCTTCACCCCTCTGACTATATGGAAAATCTGCTCCAGGAACAAATTGTGAGTGAATATAGGGAAACAATACCTGTTTCCCACTCAAAGAAATTACCATTGAATTATGCTTGTCATGTGTGAATGAAGAATGTATCTATGGTTGCAGTAATTATCTCATTTAAATTACTATCAGATACTTCTTACTTCATTGTAGAATTATAGTGATATTAAATATTAAACACATGAGCAGAACTCTTAAGTACAAAGGGGGTAATATGTAATCATAATACTGTATTTTTGGCGTATGACGCACGTAGAGCCAAGGTGGCGCAGTGGTTAAATGCAGCACTGCAGGCTACTGCTAGATCAGCAGGTCAGCGGTTCAAATCTCACCGGCTCAGGGTTGACTCAGCCTTCCATCCTTCCGAGGTGGGTAAAATGAGGACCCAGATTGTTGGGGGCAATATGCTGACTCTCTGTAAACCGCTTAGAGAGGCCTGAAAGGCCTATGAAGCGGTATATAAGTCTACTGCTATTGCTATAAGTCTACTGCTATTTTCCCTCAAAAAAGAGGCTGAAAATCTGGGTGCATCTTATACACTGAATACAGCATTTTTTGCCTCCCAAAACCCCACCCCTTCACCAAAATGGCCATGCAGAGCCTATAGAAGGCTTTCAGACAGCTCCTGGGGGCTGGGGAGGGTAGAAATGAGTGAAAAATGGGGTCATTTTTGACAAAAAATGGGCCCGTTTTTGCAAAACATGGGCTGTTTTTTGCTCATTTGGGGGGGCACACCCCAGGAGCACTCTGCCAGCCCCCTAAATGCTATCCATGCCTCTTTTTTTTTTTCAAAAAAAAAGCAGGGCTCGTTTTCGCAAAAAATGGGCCGTTTTTGGGAGGATTGCAGAGTGCAAAAACTTTTTTAAAAAATTTGCCTCTTCAAAACCTTGGTGCGTCTTATACTCTGGTGCGTCTTATACTCTGAAAAATATGGTATTCTCACTCCCAGCCCAGAGAAAAATTAATGTTGAATTTCTCTGCTCAGTTGAGAAAGCTATGAGCATAAGAATCACACATACATTCACACATCTCTTCCTAAAACTGCTCTATCGATTTTACATAGAATTAAGCTTCACTGAGATCGGTGAGATATATATATATGTTTAAAATCAAAATATATTTGTATTATAATCAATTTAAGTTTTGAAGTAAAGTAAGATAAAAATAATACCTCACATTTCTCTTAGGACTAATCTCTGGTTATTGTAACACAGACTTAATTTGTTCAAATCAGTGGGGTTTCAGTATACCTCTCTAGTTTAGCAATAGCAATAGCAATAGCAGTTAGACTTATATACCGCTTCATAGGGCTTTCAGCCCTCTCTAAGCGGTTTACAGAGAGTCAGCATATTGCCCCCAACAACAATCCGGGTCCTCATTTCACCCACCTCGGAAGGATGGAAGGCTGAGTCAACCTTGAGCCGGTGAGATTTGAACAGCCGAACTGCAGATAACAATCAGCTGAAGTGGCCTGCAGTACTGCACCCTAACCACTGTGCCACCTCGGCTCGTGTTTGTGTAACCTAGATGGCTGATAGAAGCATGTCAGAGAAATCATGTTGAGAGTAAACAAATGGATGACCCCTCTACATATTCTCTACATATTCAGAGTAAGGTCTCTGAACAGAGACTTTTAGGGGAAATTACAATCCCAAGCCATATCTATAATTGAACATCTTCCCATCTCCAGAGGTTTTGATCACATAGATAAAATGTGTGTGTGTGCATGCGCGCGCACCGTGCTTGCGTGCCTGCATGTGTTTATATATTCCTGCTCTTCCATCCATGCATGTATTATTATCCAGACATGCTTTAGAAGCTAATAATTTGTCCAAATTCCATTTAAAGCAAGTAAATGAGACACAAACGTTTGGATGTCTGGTTGCCAGCTTTTATACAAAAGGAAGCACTTCAAAGAAAACCATTTGGCACACAGATAAAGCATGTGAAATGTACATATTTATTTATTTTTATTTTGTTGGCTGTTCATGTGTTTTATTTGTAAATAAGGCTGTCTGTCCTGGGCATCCGAAGTCCTCTCTTCTCTTGAGTGCCCATTTTCCCTTTGCCTCTCCGTTCTTCCTCCAAACATTCAGATGTTACGTAGCGTGAAACACAAAACCTTTCTGTATTAAATATGATATGATATAATCTTAGATTTGTGTTTACCTTGCAAGTCGCAATTACAGTTTTGGCAGCAGGAAGCCAGGATGAGGTGGGGGGAAAAACCCTCCCCAACTTCTTCCCTTCCCTTGTTTCATCTCGGCTCTTTCCTTTCTCCGCCAACAATCACAATTGTCTCTTCAAAGGAGGAACATGCAGTGAAGCAGAGGACTTGATTTTCCCTTTTGTGCTGTGTTGATTGATTCCTGCTCAGTGATGGTCTCTCAACCCTTAGCAATAGCAATAGCAATAGCAATAGCAGTTAGACTTATATACCGCTTCATAGGGCTTTCAGCCCTCTCTAAGCGGTTTACAGAGTCAGCATATCGCCCCCAACAACTGGTGGTCATTAGGCTCCTCTCCAGACTCCAGACTATAAAAGGACAGTTTGTGCACACGCCCCTTTTCAGTTCAGTTCAGTTTATTATATTTATATGCCGCCCTTTTCCCCTGAAGGGGACTCAGGGCGGCTCACAACTCGAACCAGGGAAGGGGGATACAGACAAATTTTTTAAAAAAAACAAAGCATAGCAATGCATAATTTAAAACACACAACAGTCATACCATTCGAGACGGGGGCAACAGCTCTTTAGCCCCAGGCCTGTCGGAACAGGCAGGTTTTAAGGGCTTTGCGAAAGGCCTGGAGGGTGGGGAGGGTTCGAATCTCCATGGGGAGTTCGTTCCAGAGGGTCGGAGCAGCTACACAGAAGGCTCTCCTCCGGGTAGTCGCCAGTCGACACTGGCCGGCGGATGGAATTCGGAGGAGGCCTAATCTGTGGGATCTAATCGGTCTAGTGGAGGTGATTGGCAGCAGGTGGTCTCTCAAGTACCCAGGTCCAATACCATGAAGGGCTTTATAAGTGACGACTAGCGCCTTGAAGCGTATCCAGAGACCAATAGGCAGCCAGTGCAGCTCGCGGAGGATAGGTGTTACGTGGGTGAATCGAGGTGCACCCACGATCGCTCGCGCGGCTGCATTCTGGACAATCTGAAGTCTCCGAATACTCTTCAAGGGCTGCCCCATGTAGAGCACGTTGCAGTAGTCCAGTCTAGAGGTCACAAGGGCACGAGTTTTGCAGAAGTCAATGCAGGAACTAATGTCAGAGAACATTATGGTGAGCTTGGCAGGCTGGATTGCTCCCAAGCTTGTCTGTGCTGGTTTGCTGCCAAGGACCTGTCTGTCTGTTAATTAAATGCCATAACTTATCTTTGGCTTGGAGTGTGTGTTGGTGTGGGACGAGGGGGGTCAGAACACAAAACTATTAAAATTAGTGCATCAGAGTTGTAATGATGCAGTGGTTAGAATACAGTACTGCAGGGCTAACTCACCACTCACTCCAAGAGTTTGATTGTCCCCAGCTTAAGGTTGACTCAGACTTCCATCCTTCCAAGGTGGATAAAATGAGGACCCAGATTGCTTGGGGCAATATGCTGATTCTGTAAACCGCTTAAAGAGGGCTGTAAAGCACAGGGAAGTGGTATATAAGTGTAAATGCTATTGCTATCAGGAATTGATGTCCTTTGTAGCCTAACTGACAGCTGAGTTCCAACCTTGGAAATACCCTAAAGAGAGAGTCAATGATATTGGACCTTTCATTTGTTGTAGGTGGTAATGTGGTGATGGCTTTGGTGGTAATGACTGTGCTAGTTTTCTGCAGAACTCTTAAATGTTGGAAATATTTCAGAAGACTGATTCAAAAATTAATAAGAGGGGAGTGGAAGGCACTGAGACAGTATAATTTTAAAGCAAGAGAGAGAGAAAGTGTGTGTGTGTGTGTGTGTGTAAGAGAATGAGAGAGAGGGGGGGAGAAAAAGCAGAAAAAGGTCATATTGAGACTAAAATAGGTTTGGGAGTGTGGAATCAGGCAGCCAAGTAAATTCAACAGCTGCAGACGTATCAATGAGTCACAGGGTCTAATTTCAAATCCTTCATAGAGGTTCTAGTCCCTGTTTCTTAGTTCCCCATTGAGAAGTCAGATCCGAGATGTGCTATGTGCTGCTTAAAAATCTGCTGCTTTACTCCAACCCACCAGCCTAAACCAAAAACTGAACAGTCACTGCTTCCGTACTTGGTCCAGGTGGGAAAAATGTAAGAGGCCACATCGCCGTAGCAGGAGGCTGGACAATGCTTCCCTCCTGCCTCCTTGGCTGCCTGCTGAAGGGTGCCCATATTATTCCTAGGACAGAGTGTTTCATCTTCCATTTGCATATTCTTACTAATCCCCATTATCATCCCTGCTCCCCAGTTTTCTCACACCAAGAAAGTCAGTCGTATCGATCTTTTTCTTCTTTTCTGACATAATTATTCACTTGGTAGATAATAGGAAGGCTTCAAGTATAGTATATCTTCATCTGAACAGAACAGGTGACCGCATGAGTCTGATGAATCAGAAGTATTTCCTGTAATGCATGCATTGACAAGCTGATCAACTTTAAATTAGATCTCTTCTGTGTTCAGTATAACCACTCCTCACTGGTTGCCACTGGTTGCACTGATTTGAAAGAGTGTTAATTTTCTATTATTTCCGCTGCTGGAGGCAGGCTAGAGTTGAAAGGTTCAATTCCAGCAGCTCAGCATGCATCAAGGATGCTTTTTCCAATATTCATTTCAATTGCTCTGATCATACAACTATCAATGTGTTCATTAACGTCACGGAAGAAAATTAATATTCGGGGTTTAAACTACAAGTCCCATGACATCTGGCCATGATCACCAAAAGGGATTCTAAGAATTTGACTCCAAAACATCTACACAGGAATACAAAATGATTAATTTCCCCAAAAGAACCGCACCCTCCAATTTTGTTTTTCCCTTCTCCCCCCCCCTTCCTTTTCTGCTTCAATTTTCTTATTTGTTCTTTGAGGTTTTTTTTAATTTTTTTATTTTATTTTATCAATTTCATATATACATTCACAATTATATGATCTCATAACTGTTATTAATAATATGTATTTATGACAATTTTTCCCTACTGTTGACAATATACTTGAAGATTGCTTTCTTAACATCCCATAGATCCATCTTATCTTACAACGGTCCTACTTCTTCTTCCCTCCCTCCCTCTTTCCTTCCCTCGTTTCTTCTCTCCTACTCCCCTTCCTTCCCTCCTTCCTTCCCTCCCTCCTTCCCCCTTCCCTCCTTCCCTCCTTCCCTCCTTCCTTCTCTCCTTCCTTCCTTCCTTCCCTCCTTTCTTCTCTCCTTCTCTCCTTCCTTTCCCCCTTCCTTTCCTCCTTCCTTCCCCGCTTCCTTCTCTCCTGCATTCCCTCCTTCCTTCCCTCCTTTCTTCTCTCCTTCTCTCCTTCCTTCTGTTCTTTGAGTTTTATATTCTTTTGAAATTTAATAAACTTTTGCGGGAGAAAAAAAGGTGCAAGTAAGTAGCCCTCACCCAAATTTCAGAGCCATTGATGGATTGAGCTTTGTACCCATTTACACAACGGCCTCAAATAAGGATATTTCTAACTTGTTTCTGAAACTGATGATAAACCTGTGGTACCTCAGATTGCAAGTGGTGTAAGATTGAACATACATAACACAAAACACCCCCTCTAGAAAGCTTGGTTTCAGTGAACAAGCAAATAATCTGCATAGAGGGAATCACGATCATATGCAAAACAAATACTGTAGATGGAGAGTGAGTGAGTGAGTGAGTGAGAGAGAGAGAGAGAGAGAGAGATTAATATACCATTCAGTCATGTGAATTTCCTCCTAAATCTAAAGGGATATGTTCCAGACTCAGGTTTTCCACCTCAGTGAGAATAAGATCTTTGTCTTGGGTTGTTCAGTGGAAAGCCTAAGATTATGTTAACTTTAAAATAAATCTTTAAAACATAAACAGAAGCATCAGATGTTATTTTAAGCCTTAAAGACACGAGAGATTGGAAACAAATAGGATGGTTTCCCATGAAAATATTGCCTGGCTATCTCTTTAGCACATGAACCCTCTCAAATGTGCTTCCTGATGGCAGAGAGAAGGAAAGGCTGGGCCAACAGCATATTCTATATTCAGCAATATGACAGCAATTAAGTGGAATTAAATACTCCTCTCAAAGCTTTGAGTTATTTATTTTTGCAATACTATAATTATGTGTTATTCTGTATGCATGTAGCTTAGGAGTTAGAAACAACGGCCCAGATGAGATTTTGTTTTATAGTCTATGGCTTGATTAAGCATCTGAAGTTACTTGTTCCAGAGTCATTGCTATTAATTTGTTATTTTGTCTGAATCGAGGGAAATTGTCTGTTTATCCAGCCAGCTGATAACATCTTTCTGATTTTGGCTAATCTCAAAACAGTTATCCAGGATCAGACACGATCCCACCTGGGAATTGGGGGGGGGGGTTTGACAGAGAAATGTACAGGGAACAGACAGTCATTGGGATCAGAGGTTTCAAAGGAAATATTTTCCTCCCACCTTGAAAGCAACCATTTCGCATTAGAAATATTCCCGCATGGATATTTAGCATAATATCTCCTGGACAAACCAGTACTGCAACATATTCAATCCACAATCTCCAATAGACTGTATGCTGTTCATTTTTGTTTCTCTTAGAAATGAATTTGTCTACTATTGTACTGATTTTTTTATCCCCCACAGAAAAATGTAATCTTGGTGAAGGTCTCCGTGTAGCTTGAATTTCTTGCATAAAACCCACCTGATCAGGGAACAGGGTCTTTGGGATTTGCTTTGCATTTCAGTCTTGACAACTCAGGATGTATGAAATCCCCTGGGGAGGTTTTTCTAATCATACTCTGTTAAATCACCGTCTATGAAACCCCAGGCAAAGGTCATAGCTCAGGCAACAAAGATATACTGCAATTCTATAAGGAAAGCACAGGCAACACAGATGCAATAACTGTAATGCTAGGACTAAAATGTGCCTATAGCAATAGCAATAGCAGTTAGACTTATATACCGCTTCCTAGGGCTTTCAGCCCTCTCTAAGCGGTTTACAGAGTCAGCATACCGCCCCCACAGTCTGGGTCCTCATTTCACCCACCTCGGAAGGATGGAAGGCTGAGTCAACCTTGAGCCGGTGAGATTTGAACCGCTGAACTGCAGATAGCAGTCAGCTGAAGTGGCCTGCAGTACTGCACTCTAACCACTGCACCATCTCGGCTCTATGAAATGTATGATCAAAACAGTGGTGGGATTCAAATAATTTAACAACCGGTTCTCTGCCCTAATAACCAGCTGGGTAGGTGGGGCTTTGTGGTCCTGTGACCCGGTGGCCATGGCCAACTCAACGTCACTCAGTCGATGGGCGCTTCACCTTAGCTGTTACAATGGTAATAAGGGTTAACCGGAGAGGCAGTTTCTGTAAGCAGGGCAATAAAGATGAGGCTAGAAACAACACCAGAATGTTTCCTTCCTGACTTCCTTACAGGATTAAAGCATGATAATATTGGCCCCAACTGACCACATGGCATCTGAGAACTCAACTAAACCTGGATTCAAAACACAGCCCAGAGAGTTGTCCCTGCATGGCCCCATGGGAGTCTGACAACCAATCAGAATACATTTCTTACACAGGAACAGGAAACAGAGAGGTGGGATTAAACAGGGTATAAAAAGCCTAGCAAGCCCCTCCCTCAGCCCTTCTCTTCTTCCCCACCAACATTGAAGCATGTGATCCCCCTTTTCTGTTCAGGGCTCAAGCCACGTGGCCCTGTCCACCATTAAAACCATCTTTCCAAGCAGCCTCCGTGTCTCCAGTGTCTTTTCCCCCACTTGGAGCCAAACCCAGAAGGACATTTCTTTCATCAATACCCTGCAGATAGCTCTGCTTCCGATATCTGTTGGTTAGCTGGATCTGTGACAGTCACTCACTCAGATAGTCCAGAATCCTGGATGCATTTTACAGGATTATTCCATTTTATATTCATGTGTTCTACATTTTGTGCACAAGTAGGATTGGCTTCGGTTAATGTCTACTATGCCCTTTTATCCCAAGGGCCAGGAAAAACCTGTAACGAACGATTAAAAGTTATACTGCTAAGACAGTTAAATGGAATACAATGCGATGCAATAAAATGAATCAATTGATTGTGGTTAGGAATTCTTTTTTGCTATTGTTTTTTTTTTAAAAAAAAAACCTTTTCTTAGAAAGAAAGGGGGGAAAAACCCCCCAGCATTGGCATCACATCCAGCTGCACATTAAAGTTGGCAAGAGAGGCTCTGAATTTCAAGTGTGAACCTGAAACACTGAATGTGCTGTTATTTTTTATTTTTTTTAAAGAAATCATCCTTTGTGGAAGATATGTAATGTCCCCCTTGTGCCAGGCTGGTTTGCATAAGAATGAGTCTCTTTTGTTGCCTGTGTTCACGTGGGGGGGTGGGTGGGGGAGATCTCAGTAAGTAATGAAAGAAACAACATAAATGATCATTTTCCATTTTCTCCAAGTCTTCCCTCCTCCAACAAGCATTTTTTTTTTAAAAAAAAATTCTTTTAGAATGTAAATACTGCTAAGTATTTAAAAGAGCTCTCTGCTATTAACATTTCAGGCTTAATTAGTACTTTCTCCATATCTACTTCTACACCTTCTCAGTTGTTCTATGCTAAAGCAAGAATGTCAACAGCTTTTAAGAAGCTGAAGGGGCCTCAAGGCTAAACAGCAAAATAATTTTCTGCCCTCATGTGGTAAGATTTATCATCGGGGGCAGCCAAAATGTAGCACTAGGAAAAAGAAAAGGGGAAGAAATGGGTACTTAACTAGAATGGCCATGTAAATTTGCTTTACCAAAATGTATCCGTTAAGAAAAATTTACAAGCCAGACTCATGTTAGTAAAATGCAACATTTGCAGAAAAGTGTAAAGCATCAACATTTTCAGGTAGACTTTTCAAAAAAACATTTTATATGGGATGCAGAAATGGGATAAATTGATTCTTTAGAAAAAACTGAGAAAAGGAATGTTAATGGATCTCTTCCTTCCATTTCTGTAGACTTATTTTTCTCCATTAAAGCCAAAGGGAAAGAAAATGGGTGACTATTTTGCACTTTAACACAGTAGCCCACACTTTGATTAGAAAAATATAAAATGATAGAATTACTTGCCCTGAAAAATAGATTTTTTTTTACCTTTCCCAACTGCCTGTCATCTATAAAAAAAAATCTTCATGTTTTGTGGCTAAAGTGCTAAATAAAAGCTTAAGTGATTTAATTTCTTCATACTAGGCTGCCATTCAAAGAACCAGAGTTGCCCAATCAATTGAATGTCTGATGAAAATGAGATGGGGGGGGGGAGAGAGAATGGTAGATAGATAGATAGATAGATAGATAGATAGATAGATAGATAGATAGATAGATAGATAGATAGATAGATAGATAGATAGATAGATGATAGGTAGATAGGTAGATAGGTAGATAGATAGATAGATAGATAGATAGATAGATAGATAGATAGATGATAGATAGATAGATAGATAGATAGATGATAGATAGATAGATAGATAGATAGATAGATAGATAGATGATAGATACATAGATAGATGATAGATAGATAGATAGATAGATAGATAGATAGATAGATAGATAGATAGATAGATGATAGATAGATAGATAGATAGATAGATAGATAGATAGATAGATGATAGATAGATACATAGATAGATGATAGATAGATAGATAGATAGATAGATAGATAGATAGATGATAGATAGATAGATAGATGATAGATAGATACATAGATAGATGATAGATAGATAGATAGATAGATAGATAGATAGATGATAGATAGATAGATAGATAGATAGATAGATAGATAGATAGATAGATGATAGATAGATAGATAGATAGATAGATAGATAGATGATAGATAGATAGATAGATAGATAGATAGATAGAAAGATAGATAGATAGATAGATAGATAGATAGATGATAGATAGATAGATAGATAGATAGATAGATAGATAGATAGATGATAGATGATAGATGATAGATGATAGATGATAGGTAGATAGGTAGATAGGTAGATAGTTGATAGATAGATGATAGATAGATAGATAGATAGATAGATAGATAGATGATAGATAGATAGATAGATAGATAGATAGATAGATAGATAGATGATAGATAGATAGATAGATAGATAGATGATAGATAGATAGATAGATAGATAGATAGATAGATAGATAGATGATAGATAGATAGATAGATAGATAGATAGATAGATGATAGATAGATAGATAGATAGATAGATAGAAAGAAAGAAAGATAGATAGATAGATGATAGATGATAGGTAGATAGGTAGATAGGTAGATAGGTAGATAGTTGATAGATAGATGATAGATAGATAGATAGATAGATAGATAGATAGATGATAGATAGATAGATAGATAGATAGATAGATAGATAGATAGATGATAGATAGATAGATAGATAGATAGATGATAGATAGATAGATAGATAGATAGATGATAGATAGATAGATAGATAGATAGATAGATAGATAGATAGATAGATAGATAGATAGATAGATATAGAAAGAGAGATAGAGAGAGATATAAATAACATTGTGTAAGAAGCTTTTCTTCAAACTAAACTTGACTCTATAAAATTCAATATCCAAAATAACATACCGTATTTTTTATACTACAAGACGTACTCCCCCCCCCCCAAAAAAAAGTGGGTGGAAATATCTGTGTGTCTTATAGAGTGAATGTTGCTAAAACCCCACCCACGTGTGGGCCCAAACCCTTCGGCCTCTGCCTCCCAACCATTTGCCTCCTTGCAGCAAGTAGCAAACCGCCTGGTCAGCTTCCGCACAGCTGGATTTAGCAGAAGCAGCTGATTGGCAGTTGGATCAGTCTCCTGGAATACCGACAATCAGCTGTTCCAGGCTGCAGGGATTGCCGCTGCATATTACTGCCTCCACACACCCAATTTTTGGCCTCCATGTCCCCCTTTTCGGCCTCCACGCATCCAGTTTTTGGCCCATTCCAGGCAGCGGGGATCAGCACTGCCACCGATGACCATGCTGATTGCCGCTGCGTTTTGAAAGGCTGAAAATGGGGCGCATAGAGGCCAAAAATGCGGAGGCCAAAAATGGGACATGCGAAGACCAAAAACGGGGTGTGTGGAGGCTGAAAATAGGGTGCATCAATAAGCAGCAGCAATCCCCGCAGCCTGGAACAGCTGATCATTGGTATTCCAGGAGGCTGATCCAACCGCCAATCAGCTGCTCCTGCTAAATCAGGCTGTGCTGAAGCTGACCAGGCTGTTTCCTGTTTGCTGCAAAGAGGCAGAGACAGATTTTTTTTTCTTGCTTTTCTCCCCAAAAGCTAAGTGCATCTTATAGTCCAGGGCATCTTATAGTACGAAAAATATAGAACTTTTAAAAATGTTCAGCCAGTTTGTATAATTTGTCATCTACAAAAGTGAATATACAGCCGAGTGCCAATCTTACATGGAAGCCCAGCCTATAATGTTGCATCCAATTAATTTGAAAACTGTAATTGAAATTTGAGGTCCAGAGCCATTTTGTAACCCTATGGCTGCCTCTGCCAACTGTAATGGAGAGTTATAATCCAATAACCTGAAGTCAAAAGTGTCTAATCTAGGAGCTCTAAATCTGAAAAGGAGCCGAGGTGGCGCAGTGGTTAGGGTGCAGTACTGCAGGCCACTTCAGCTGACTGTTATCTGCAGTTCAGCGGTTCTAATCTCACCGGCTCAAGGTTGACTCAGCCTTCCATCCTTCCGAGGTGGGTGAAATGAGGACCCAGACTGTGGGGGCGATATGCTGACTCTGTAAACCGCTTAGAGAGGGCTGAAAGCCCTATGAAGCGGTATATAAGTCTAATAAATAAATAAAATAAATAAAATAGTTAAGCAACACAATTAGCATGATGTTTTTCCTCTACAATGCTCCTTCTGCATTTATTTTTCTTTATGATGTTTCAGCTGCTTGGCCATTTAGCTCTAAGATATGGGTTCCTTACAGTTTCCAAGGTAATGAGGCTTAGAATACATGTGCTTGTAGATCCTGCTTGCATGTATTTGAACACAGACCCTCACTTTTCAAGTGCCCGTTAAGTAAAATGCTCACAGCAGACCTCTTAAACATGTGTGATTATCACTTTAAGCCCTTCAAGTCATCATTTAAGTTTCAGATAGGACTTTACTATTATTATTATTATCTTATTCACCACGCATAAAAGACTCCTTTGAAATTGATATAGCAGGAGTTGTACTCCAAATAGGAAGACATTGGCAGGGGCAGGACAAAAATAATATTTAATTTTATCCTAGTTCTATTTTATAGCTCCATTTCTTTTTTTATGTATTATATTTTATCCTTGACTTAGGAATAATTTATGTATTTCATTCACACTCTCGGTACATCCTACTGCTTAGCTCTTTACTTTCCTGGTCAGTGGCCATAATAAAAATACTCAGTTCTGATTTAATTTGAATTTAAATTGAATTAGATACAATTCATATATTTATTTGCAAGTTTAATAATAATACTTGTTTGGGGAGGGACTTTGAAAATTACCTTCCACTGAGCTTTCGGGATCTGCTTTAGGCTCTGTGGTTTTTAAATCATGTCTTTTATTCTGGTCAAAGCTCTGTAAACTCTGATGAATTTACAGCAAAATTAACATGGTTGAAGTGAAGTGATGCTATTTTTAGATACAGGTTCAGGTGTTCCACATTTTGCCCCTGTCAGAGAAAAAGTCAATATAACCAGACCCAGCTATATGTAATCAAGTGAGTTTGCTTTATCCTACTATGGTATAAAGAAAGCAAAGAGGTAGGAAATATGTTTTCCATTTCCTCTTCCTTTTTTCAAAGCTTGTACGAAGGCCAAATCAGCCAGATTTAAACACAAAATAAACCAGCCATTTTTGATGCAGCGGACTGCAATCAAAGGGACATGTGGACAAAGGTAATGCTGTTTATATCCTCACACATGTAAAGACCTAGCTAGGAAGATGTAGCCACCTACTCAGTGATTCTCTAAAGCAGAAGGGATGGTGAACTTTTTCAGGCTGCAGAAACTGTTAATCAAAATTAAAAAAAACAACATCACAGAACCTTGATCAAGAGGATAAAGTTCTAGTGACAGAGAATTAATAATAGAATGAAACTTGTGCAATTTATTGAATCACATTTCTATACTGTAGGAAAGTTATTTGAATTTTACTACAAGATCCCTGGTGGCACAGTGGTTAGAATGCAGCATTGCAGGCTGATTCTGCTGACTGCTAGCAGTTTGATCCCGACCGGCTCAAGGTTGACTCAGCCTTCCATCCTTCTTAGGTCGGTAAAATGTGGACCCAGATTGTTGGAGACAATATGCTGATTCTGCAAATCACTTAGAAAGAGCTGTGAAGCAGTATATATGACTAATTGCTGCATTAATTGCCATTTCAGAAAGGTATTATTCTAAGTACAAAAAACCCTGTTTACTAGATGTGGAAAATTAATGCTTCCAGGATACAAAGATTCAAACTGAAATTTCTTATTTTACTTGGGAATTTAAGTCAAACAAATCAGTTTTCAATGGCTGGAATATTCTAGCTATTCCTCGGGGAAATTATTATGGGTGTCACCGAGACTGAGTAGACATTTTAAAAATATTTAATCTGCCATCGAATTCTACAGTCCCACAGAACAAGGTCTGAAAAAATCTTGTTCTAATCTACATATTAAAACAAAATGCTCCCTTATTCTTGCATGCATTTGTTCATCTACGCCAGTGTTTATCAAACTTGGCAACTTTAAAATATATAGCCTTCAACTACCAGAATTCCCCAGTCAGCATGTCCTATGCCTTTCATTGGAAATTTGGTGTCTGATTAAGAAAATCAATACTAATTTCTGGAAAAAGGGGATGACCATGTAATACTGTACAAAGTGAAATAATGTTTTGACCTATTTGTGAATTACATGCAGGAAGAGACGATCCCATGGTTTTAAATATAGAATAAATGCTAAACAGCCAGTATTGGAAATTTGCTGAATTAAGAGAAACATGTAAAATACCTAGATCTTCATCCCTCTAATAACAACAGGTTTATTCTTCCTTGTTAATGCTCCCTCTGCAAGGACTCTATTTTTCATGGGACTGAAAACAAGAATGTACCTATGGGTTTAATTATAAGTCACCCTTGCTCTAAATATATAGGTTATTTGTTGTTCGTGTTTAAAAAAAAAATCAAAACCCATTGCAATGTTTACTTAAATCTTTGGTGAAGTTAGGGAAACACATTTATTTGGAAAAGTTACAGAACCATCCCTAACAGTGCCATTGAGAATACTGTCAAGCTTTTGAAAATATGTGCAGTTCTAAGTGCAAACAAATGCAGAATTGTGTCAAAATTGCCCAAACTAAAAATAATCTGTTCCCCATTCTCTGCTCTGTTTTAATGAGCAAACAATTGACTTTCTGAACAATGTCGATAACAAAGTCAAGTGCATTCCCTGATTTAATAAAAGACTATTGTATCATGATCAGAACTTCAGTGATTAGCGACCACATGATCTTACTACGTTTTATTAAATGTGTTTGCAATTTGTAAAATTATATAGCAAAACTGAACCCAGAGAAAATGGAAGGAAGATAGTCAGCCAATTCTTGAATGCCCTGGTGCAGACATAAAAAAAGGATAATTTTGGGTTTTCAAGCAAATCACTATGCACGCCTCCGCTTTTCCTGCTGGATTTCAGGATTTTCTTATCTGCCTCTAACACTTATACTATAAATACATCTGTTTCAAAGCCCATCTTTTATTTTTAAAAGTTTGTTTTTCAGCGGTCTTGGTTTCCTTTCCTTAATGCTCATTGATATTACCACTAAAGCAACGTGTGAAACAAATTGGCTTTCTTTCCTCTTCAAGTAAAACAAGCACCACTTTTTAAGAGAAACTGGCTTTTTAAAAAAGAAGGCGGTCATATCTCTCAGTTCTATAGATCCCTAAATTTTGGGCAGAACAAAACTCAAAGAAAATTTTAAAATTTGTACTTAGACAAAATGTAAATGGATCTAAAGGTCCACAAATGTGCTAGTCGTTCCCGACTCTAGGGGGCGGTGCTCATCTCCATGTCAAAGCCGAAGAGCCAGCGCTGTCCGAAGACATCTCCGTGGTCATGTGGCCAGAATGCTTAAACACCGAAGGGGCACGGAACACTGTTCCCTTCCCACCAAAGGTGGTCCCTATTTTTCTACTTGCATTTTTACATGCTTTCGAACTGCTAGGTTGGCAGAAGCTGGGACAAGCAACAGGAGCTCACTCTGTTATGCAGCACTAGGGATTCAAACCGCCCAACTACAGGCCTTCTGATTGACAGGCTCAGCGTTTTAGTCACTGAGCCACCCCATCTCTCTAGATCAGTGGTTCCCAAACTTGGCAACTTTAAGACTTGTGGACTTCAACTCCCAGAATTCTCCAGCCAGCTCTGGGAGTTGAAGTCCACAAGTCTTAAAGTTGCCAAGTTTGGGAACCACTGTCTTAGACCTATGATTTTCTACTTATGTGCTCAGAGATCCGTCTGTCTCAAAGCCTATGTGGCACCAGCTACTGCTTACAATTGATCTCTTCCCTAAAATCAAACAAACTACCACCTAGACATTTTAAGGTAAGGCTAATGGTGGGTGCAGAATGCAGAAATATAGCCCAGTAATTACGATGCACCCTTTCATGGAAATAAATGTGAAGAAAGTTCAAAGACCAACAGTTGCTTTTCTTGAAGGACGGTAATTTGTAAAATTTGATATGAGTTGGCCAACTGTCATATTTCCTGACTGGGCTGATGCTGATTCATGGCTCAAAAAAGTGTAAAAATGCATTTAGCATACCTATTTTATGTAACATAATATATCCCCAATAAAATATGTAATTTTAAATCATAAGTTTGCCTTTAAAATAATTTAGCAGGTAAAGATAAAGAATCCTGAGAAGTTGCAGAATCTACAGATAATCACAGCTTTTCCACTATGTTGAGCAACTATGCATTTATTTTTGCTTAAAGTATTGTTGAGGGCAATATGCTGACTCTGTAAACCGCTTGAAGAGAGTTGGAAAGCACTGTGAAGTGGTATATATAAGTCTAAATGCTAATACTATTGCTAGTGGGCATATCAGGCAGAATTATTTGGAAACTTATAGTATTATTATTATCACTAACCTAAAGTAACTTATGATGAAGCCATCATTAAAAAAAAGTTGCCCTTTGTGCACAATTCCAAAATTGGGAACTGTAGACCTGTTTTCTTTCTTAAATTTTTAGGCTATGATTCTTCCTTATTTATAAGGCTTCCAATGTTAATGTATCACATGAAGGAAAAAGGGTTTTTTTTATTTTATGATAAGCAGATTGTTTTTAAAAAAGTTGAGTGAAAATCCATATAGTGATGTAAAAAATATTAAGGATCGATATTACGATAAAACCAGAATTATTCCTCATGGGTTCTCTGAACAAGGAATTAAACATAATCATGGGAAATTAATATTGCATATGGTAACTGCACTAAGATTATTGTATGTAAAAAGTTGGAAAAGCAGGAAATCGCAGTGGGAGATTGCGTTATAAAATTAGCTAAACCTGCAGTTAATGGGAAAGCTGAGCAGTCTAGTGAGTGAAAAAGCCATAAAGACTTTTTTTTTTCAAAGACTGGAAACTTTATATAAACTTTTTATTGAAAGAAGAAAAAAAATCAAATTGATGATTTCAGAATTTGGGCATTAAAGAAAAACTAAGAGGTTGAGGAAAAGATTAAAATGAAATTACTTGATAAAAAGGGCAGAAGGCATTATTGTATACCTTTTTCTTATTTCTTTCCCTTTTTTCTCTATTTCAAATCTTTGCTTTTGTTTGTATAATTTTACTACGTTGAACAATCCCAAATTCTTCACAGACACTCAACACACATGCCCGATAATCCTGTAACTCGATTGCAGTTTGTGGAAAGATCTTGGACTGAAAAAATTGTACATATACCTGGGTCTGACTATCCTGTAACTCAGCAGCAGTCCTGCATACCTTCAAGCAAATCCATTTACAGTTGTAGTTCTATAATCATTCATTTTGGTATATATAAACCTCTGAATACAGCATTGGAAAAGTAACCTTATCTAGAGTGTTTTCCAACTCTAGAATTCATGTATCCCAAATAGATTTTTCATACATTGTCTGGCTCACTGTCAACTTTCAGGAGCTCCCTAAGATTATCACCTTGAATATTTCCATATCTGAATGCAAAGCATTTTTGAAAGCAAAATAGAAACCTCACAAACCCACCATTCAGTAAATTTCCTTGTACCGTACTGTCAGTTGCTGCAAGGATAAACATCACATCATAAACAATATTATACCACAGGGTAGCGTAGAGACTCTATCAGTTCCCTTTGCTCCAATAATAGATGTGATTGTGCATTGTCCTTGTCTGGATCAGTAATTCTGCCAGACACACAATCAGCCCAAAGTCCTTTGTCATTAATTATTCTTTCTTCTATAGCATTATTAAATCTGAATGCTGTCCACAACAAGCTTCTGTATTCCACCCAAAAGAGATATCTCAAACTGCCTGGCAATGTTTTGATTTGATTTGATTTGATTTATTGCATTTCTATGCCGCCCTATTCCCAGAGGGACTCAGGGCGGCTCACAAACCAAAGTATGGGGGGGGGGATACAAACAGGAGGAAAACAACGGACAAACAACTACAACAATTAAAAAACAATCAACAACCACACAATTCGAGCGGGGACGGGGAACTCGTCAGCCCCAGGCCTGTCGGAACAGCCAGGTTTTAAGGGCTTTGCGGAAAGCCTGAAGGGTGGTGAGGGTCCGAATCTCCACGGGGAGCTCGTTCCAGAGGGCCAGAGCAGCCACAGAGAAGGCCCTCCTCCGGGTGGTAGCCAATCGGCATTGGCCAGTAGATGGAATTCAGAGGAGGCCAACCCTGTGGGATCTAATGGGTCTTTGGGAGGTAATTGGCAGCAGGCGGTCTCTCAAGTACCCAGGTCCAATACCATGAAGGGCTTTATAAGTGACGACTAGCACCTTGAAGCGTATCCGAAGACCAATAGGCAGCCAGTGCAGCTCGCGGAGGATAGGTGTGACATGGGTGTACCGGGGTGCACCCACAATCGCTCGCGCGGCTGCATTCTGGACAAGCTGAAGTCTCCAAATGCTCTTCAAGGGCTTCAGCATCATAAGCAGGTCCTGGGAAAGAAGAGAGATCTTAAATGTTTTGTCTCCCAATTCAAGTGTTAGCCCATCCAAGAGTAAATATGTACTTTCCAGTTGCAAAGTATGCATTTGCTTATTTCTTGTGGTTTAATGGAAGTTGAATGCTATGCATTATAGGCACACTTATAGGCAAGTTTACATGTATAAATTTAAGCATGCCACTGCAGTTCGTGGGTATTTATCCAAAACATTTAACATGTTTGGATAATAGACTATTTTTCCATATGAGAACTAGAAATATGAGCTGTTGGCTAAGACACAGCCATGGCCTGAAAAGAAATTCTGCATCAGTGAGGCTATTCCTCAAGTTCCTATCTTGATTTGCAGCCTGCAATAACAATATAA
This sequence comes from Thamnophis elegans, assembly GCF_009769535.1. Lineage (NCBI taxonomy): Eukaryota > Metazoa > Chordata > Lepidosauria > Squamata > Natricidae > Thamnophis > Thamnophis elegans. Next base: position 1,718,881 of record NC_045545.1, read on the forward strand.
TAATATTAAAATCATTTCAGGAATTTAAATTGTATTACTGGGGCAAAAAATCTCGTATTTAGCTTTCTTCATACTTTTAGTGTGGATGTCATTAATCTACTATAAGATTGTAGTAATGCAACTAAACAATTTAGTTGGATACAGTTAAAGCCTAGAAAGTTAGATACATAACAGCTCTCTTTAAGTATTAAACCTGTGAAGAGATGCATATCATACTCTCGTGAACTATCCATACCTTTAGGTATTGGGATATGATAGATACTAGTCTGAAGAGAGATAATTCCTGGATCCAAACTGTGTTAACCAAACATCAGAAAGATCACAACATTTTCCAATCTTTGCACTATTATATCACAAGACTGCAAGGGAAAATATTTTCTTTTATTTGAAAGTCCCATGAGTGCCCTACTGCTAATCTCTCATCTAAAGGCTAACAATCCCAAATCCTTGAGGATATCTCCATTGAATTGTTTGCTCAGAGAAATTGTTGAAACTATCCAAGTTAGGCGAATAACAGATGTGCCTATCAGGGTCAGGACTGTAGCACAAAGATGCATGAGGTTCCTTCCCTCACTTTTATTGAACACCATGTTAAAGAATCCAAAACATTAAAAGATGCCTAAAAACACAAAAAGAAGAAATCTAGGAATTGCTGGAATAAAAAAGGTCATCTTTTCGAATCCTCATTTGGGACACGTTAGACCGTGTCTTCTATGAAAGAGAGAGAACCTTATGCAGGTGTTTGTGTGAAACAACCAAGTTCTTCCTTATTCTTGATTAAAACATGTTTCTCACTACACATTCTGCAAGGGCCTGAATAATATTCCACCCCAGTGAGAACTATCCTAATGAAAAAACTTTCTTATGATTAAGAAATAGAATGTCTTAATTAAGAATTGGTAAGTGTCCCGTGAGCATGTACTGAAAACTGAGCAAAATCATTTCAGATTTTCCATACAACTCTTGCTCCATGAAAAAAATACTAGATTGCCCTTTGGGATTAACTAATCCTGCCCTAATTAGATATAAATTAAAACTGTTGAGCAAAGTTTTTTGAGAAAATGAATAGCCATATATTTGAAATTTGTCAGATCATCTGTTTTTTTTTAAATACAATTAGACACCAAATACCAGTTCATGTTCCTTGTTCTCACTCACATAGTACCAAAAATATTAGCCAAATACTAACAGTAAACACTACTAGATACCAAGTCAAAATATTAAATATTTGGAGCATGTTCTACTTTAAAATGTATGGATTAGAAATTTTAAAGACCAGATTAGTTTTGATAGATATTCCAAGCTTTAATGATAGCACACATTTTATGAGATAAAACCTTTCCATACTGCTTTCTTTTAGTGTCAAAATATTGCAATTAAACTCAATAGACCATAGATGTCTACAGAGTACTTTAATATTATGTAATTTGTAATTAGTAAAGTTAACGTAATTTGGTGCAACTAAATGCCTTGAATGTAATAATCTATTGAAAATTAGACTTCCAGTGAAAGTATGTTTTAAAAATAGATATTTAAACTCCAGATATGAGGTATGGTTATTTATTATATTTGTGCATATGATCACTGTTTCTTTATCTCAGGGCAAGCTACATGCCTTGTTTATAATGTATAAAAATATTGAATCAGATATAACAGTAACAGCAATCATTTCTTCTTATCTGGTTATTTTTTAAAGGGACTTTAATGTTCTCATCATTTAATGTTATATATTAAATTCTATGCATGTATTTAGCTTTCAGATTTGGATTACAGAGTCAGGAATTAATGAAATGAAGTATTTCTTTAGGACATTAAACTGACAAGGTAAAGGAAATCCCTTGTGAAAAATATTACAGTTCTGGGTCACAAGAGTTTAAGCAAGAGTTACTGCCATCCAGAGGACAAAATCCATAAACTGTCATCCTCTATGATTTTTTAAACCCAAAAGCTAAAATCAAATGAGCATGTAGGCTTGACTATTTTAGTTTAGATTAAAACATCAAAGACAAAGTCATACCATGTGTAACCTGGAGTTTTTATATCTTGTTTTATTTAGCATATAATTTAGACATGTGTATGCCCATCCAAGAGACACATGCCATGAAAAATAAAGACAAGTCATCTTGCCTTTTAATTATTTTCCAGAATGTTAGAATTATAGCAATAGCAATAGCAGTAGACTTATATACCGCTTCATAGGGCTTTCAGCCCTCTCTAAGCGGTTTACAGAGAGTCAGCATATTGCCCCCAACAATCTGGGTCCTCATTTTACCCACCTCGGAAGGATGGAAGGCTGAGTCAACCCTGAGCCGGTGGGATTTGAACCGCTGAACTGCTGATCTAGCAGTAGCCTGCAGTGCTGCATTTAACCACTGCGCCACCTTGGCTCTTAGAATTATTTTCCAGAAGAAAAAAGTGATAAATGTCTGTAGGCAGAATAGGCAAAAATGAAATAGAATCTGTTATGTTCTCGCGGTTACGACCACGAGGTGTCAATCAGAACTGGAGGTTTATTCCCATTGGCTACAGCGTGCAAGCATTCGGGCAGAAGAAGAGCGAATCCTGATTGGTTGTCGTTTTGACAGCTATCGTATAAATAGCTGTCAAAACGAGGCGAGTTCTGTTCTGTTATTTTAACCGTTGTTGTACTCATTAAAGACGGTTAAGTTAATTCGAAGGTCTCAGTCATTATTCCGTGGCTGGAATACACAAAAGAATTCATCCCTCTTTGCTAGGTAGAGACCAGAGGTGGGTTCCTACCAGTTCGCACCTATTCGGTAGAACCGGTTCGTCAAATCTACCGAACCGGTTAGAAGAGGTTCCACCAGTGGACCCAGAAAGCAGGCCACACCTACAGAAGAGGTTCCAAAAATGTTTGAAACCCACCACTGGTCCTTGGATACGATTATTCTACACTATCATGCTCATATTTATAAAACTCAGGGCCTCTGTGAAAGGTAAGGATGACGACTGCGTTTGTGGCGCAATCAGAACATTGCGTGTGTTGAAGTTGTTTTAACGCAAACCAAAGATGCCTTTTAAAAAACAAGTTTCCATCCTATTCTTATGCATGCCAGTGCTGTGTGGGAGGTAATTTAAGGTGGTTCTGACAAGTGTCGTCGGCATCTTCATATCCGGTCACATGGGCGGCAAGCCACTCCCATCCGGTCACATGGGCGGCAAGCCACTCCCACAAAGGAGGCCACACCCACAGAGTAGGTTCGAACAATTTTTGAAACCCACCACTGGTAGAAACCAGCATTATAAGACAGACAGCCATCTGGAATATGTCAAATACTCTACATTTGACCTACATACACTAATGTTTGCCTTCCTCTGGTGGACTCAGGCCTTGTCCACATTTTGGTCTGTCCTGCTTCAGTTTCACTCCTGCTTTCTCTCTAGCAGCACTTCCACCACACTTGGGCTATAAATATCCAGATGGCCACTAGCAAAATATTACATCTTTCTGTGTCTTTTTCATGATCACCTAGATTTTTGCAGCTCAAATATGGTTGACCTACTTTCCTTACATCTTCTCCCGTGATGGGTTCTGGCAGAGACTATTGCTGGTTTGTTAAGGGGTGCGCAGCCTGTGCATGTGCAGTACAACTAAAATTTCTCTACACAAGATTGGGAGAACCAGTTCGGGAGTGTAGCAGGTCTGGGTGGCTACCGGTTCCAGCGACTCAGGCCGCCAAGCTACTATCGGTTCGGCCGAACCAGTTCAAACTGGTAGGAATCCACCACTGATCTTTTTGACAAGATTTGGAGGCAGCAAGAGAATATACAGATACGAGACTGACTTTGTTGGCCTTCAGGGAGTCTGATTGTGTTGAAACAAAATGCTTTTAAAAGTCTAAAAAGAAGTGGGTGTGGCAAACATGGAGCAAACTTTCACGTGTTTTTTTTTACAAATCTTTCTCTTTCACTTTCTCTTTTTATTAATAAAACCACCTAAAATCACATATATACGTGTAGATGCATTTTTGGAAAATGTAGCAGTTAGCAGTTAGACTTATATACCGCTTCATAGGGCTTTCAGCCCTCTCTAAGCGGTTTACAGAGTCAGCATATTGCCCCCAACAACAATCCGGGTCCTCATTTCACCCACCTCGGAAGGATGGAAGGCTGAGTCAACCTTTGAGCCGGTGAGATTAGCAATATTAATAGCAGTTAGACTTATATAGCAATAGCAGTTAGACTTATATACCGCTTCATAGGGCTTTCAGCCCTCTCTAAGTGGTTTACAGAGTCAGCATATCGCCCCCAACAACAATCCGGGTCCTCATTTCACCCACCTCGGAAGGATGGAAGGCTGAGTCAACCCTGAGCCGGTGAGATTTGAACAGCCGAACTGCAGAACTGCAGTCAGCTGAAGTAGCCTGCAGTGCTGCATTTAACCACTGCGCCACCTTGGCTCTTAAATAAAATGTAGAGTAAATTGTCCTTGCATTTGTGTAAGGTGGAAAATCAGTATCAGTATCAGGTAATATTATGGTTATTAGTTTAAGTTGGAAATAATTTGCCTGCTTAAAAAAGGAATCACTGTCCGTTTTCTTTTCTAGTGTTCTCTTTGTCTCTCCTTTTTTAATGGCTAATCTAGAGATGTATAGTATATGTATTAGGAAAACAGTTAATTAATAGGAGAAGGTGAAGTTCTAGAATGTTGTGTGGTTAATGCTGAAAAGAAAAGTATTATTTTTCCTGGTTCACCTTTAGAAAAGGAGAGTGACTTAGATTAATTCAGGATAAAGTAAAAAAAAAATCAGAGGAAGAGTAAGATTTTCTGCCTTTTGAATATACAGAGCTTTCACTGCATCTAACTCAGATTCTGCAAGAAACATTGCAATGTTGACTTGCTTGTACTGATTTCCAACAGTCTGGGGAACAGACTAAGTTCATGTTCACAATTTGAGACTGAGAAGCCTGCTGATTATGCTGAATGTGTTTGGGAAGTGGGAGGGGCAAACCTTACCCCCCCCCCCTTCCCCATTCTATGTCATGGTATGTAGGAATGACTTTGGGAGACAGAAGGAAGAGCTGCAGATTAGGCAGCTGTCATGCAAATGGTATCTCAGGCCACAGAAGCAAAAGGGTTGTGAGAGAGGCATCATGCTAGCTCTCTGGAAAGTAAAAGTAAAGAAGAGTGGGGTGGATTTTCAGGCTTGCAAGATTCTGTTATTGCAACCTTAGAATAAATGTAGTGTTAAACCCCAAGGTTGTGCTTCTTGTCTGCATTAATGCAGAGGGCTGACATTTTGTGATCGTACAATAAACCCTATTCCTGTGGCTCAGATTCTTGAAAGGTGCTAGTATGCTACTACGCCAGAAAGAAAATAGAGCGAGCTAAAGAAATGGATCGATAACAATTTTCCAAACAGCTTCATCCATCCCAGACAGTGCTTTGATCATTTTTAGAAAGAAGGATGGCTCCGTATAGATCATTCATGATTACAGGCTCTGAAAATCTGTGGCCATTAATGCTTCTTACCCTGTTTTCATTCCAGTCTCTTAGAATGATTGCATAAAGAAGATATTTTTGCCAAGCTGGATCCCAGAGAGACTTTCAATCTAATTTGCATGAAGGAAGACCATGAATATTTAACAGCCTTTGTTACGTCTTATAGGAAATTTGAATACAAAGTCATGTTTTCAAATTATCTTGAACTGCCTCTCCTTTTCATGTCTTATAAGAATCATGTTTTTAACAAACTGATGGACAGGTTTTTAACCAATTCTTTTGTTAGGCAGCATGCTGTCATCCACACAGAGGTGGCATTCGGCGAGTTCTGACCAGTTCTAGCAAACTGGTAGTGGAAATTTTGAGTAGTTTGGAGAACCGGCAAATACCGTCTCTGACTGGCCCCAACCCCATCTATTTTCCGCCTCCCAAGTCCCAGCTAATCAGCATCTCAACTGATCTTCTGAATCTTCTTTTGTTGTCCTGCACAGGAGAACGGAGCTGGAAAGCAGATTAGTGGGATAGCAATAGCAGTTAGCAATAGCAGTTAGACTTATATACCGCTTCATAGGGCTTTCAGCCCTCTCTAAGCGGTTTACAGAGTCAGCATATCGCCCCCACAGTCTGGGTCCTCATTTCACCCACCTCGGAAGGATAGAAGGCTGAGTCAACCTTGAGCCGGTGAGATTAGAACCGCTGAACTGCAGATAACAGTCAGCTGTAGTGGCCTTCAGTACTGCACCCTAACCACTGCGCCACCTCGGCTGCGGGATGGGGAGGGAATGGGGATTTTAAAGTATCCTTCACCTGGAGTGGGGTGGATAGGGAGATTTTACAATATCCTTCTCCCAGGAGTGGGCAGGGAATGGGGATTTTGCAGTATCTTTCCCTGCCATGCCCATCAAGCCATGCCCACCAAGCCATGCCATGCTCACAGAACTGGTAGTAAAAATTGAATCCCACCACTGCATCCAGTCAGGTTTATGGGAGTGGTCTTGGCAGTACCTTGATTGTTAGCTTGTTTGAAGGGGCAAGCCACTAATATATAAAAATAAAAGCAAACCCCTTATAGCACTGATGATGATGGGTAATGGGATTTCTGCAAGAAAACCATTAAGCCCAGAGAACAGTTCAGCCCTGAGCTGCAAATATTCCCTTCGAAGAGTACAAAGTTTATCATCAAAAGTTTATATTTTGCAGCATTCCTGCCCATATTGTTTCCAGCAAGATTGGAATCATCGGGTGTTATATAACGGGGGAATGCATGCACTGCCTGACAGCAGAAGTGACGGTGGTGTTAATAGAAGAGTTTGTTTTAACATCTTAAAGCTTATTTAAGACATTTGACTTTGGCCTAGTTGATGTATACTCCTAGCGTGCTGTGAAATGGGAGGGAGAGAATAAGGATGCTAAGCTAAGACTTCATTACTTTTTAAAAGATTCCTTTGCATTAATCTCAGACATTGGGATTTTTTTTAAAATAAATAAATCAGTCATTAGAATCTTGGGGGCTTTTTTATATTACATTTTAAAGAAGGTTTAAGAGTGCCCTCTGCTGGTTTTCTCTTCCTGAAAATATTTAGATATTTAGATAGCCTTTGAATGGGAAGTCCTCTTACTCATATTTCCCAAACCAGCATGTGAAACAAAATGAAATGAAAATTCCAATTTTCTATGAATTTAATAATACTAATTTGACATTTAAAAAATGGATTAATATATGCATTTGAAAAGGTGCACAGAAAATTAATATTAGTGGGAATCAAATAATAATGTGGGTACAGGTGAAATTTACGTAGAAAAAGTTCTCATAATAAGAATTGTTTGCCAGAGTGCATCTGTTAGAATAACAACAAACCAATATGCGCGTAGCTTCTTTCCATATCTTTAGCATTTTTAAAAAAAACACAATGGCAGCTCCAGACAACCAATTCAAGGTGATATTGTCTACTGTTACCTCCATTGTCAGATTCTCCAACCAAAGTTCACTTCCACAACAAGTAGTTCCATTGATATAGGAAGATGTTCAGAAGGCACATTACTATGAATCACCATAGGTTTCCCATAAAGATAAGTTACAAATGTAATTTTCTACTTCAAGATAACAATGGGAAAGAATAAATATGTGCTCACTGTAAAATGCAGTGAGGAAGTTGGGTTTAAATCATGGTTAATTTTCTTTTTTTAACCTAATTGCTCATTTCAGTCTCTGGATAGTTTCGATATACGCAACCTGGTGTTCCCAGATGTTTTTGACCACAGCTAAAAACTTCCCAACCACTGATTGCTGGCTACGTCTTTTAAGAATCGAAATTCAGCACATGTGATGACAACCAGACTGCCTACTTCTTCTAGAATGAAACAGATCAGTCCTGTTTCAGAGGAAATATTACCTTTCAAGTATTCTTTTTATATCCCACATTTATGAGCTGAACTTTCCTGCATGTCATGAGATTGGAAATAAATAGCAATAGCAATAGCAATAGCAGTTAGACTTATATACCGCTTCATAGGGCTTTCAGCCCTCTCTAAGCGGTTTACAGAGTCAGCATATTGCCCCCACAGTCTGGGTCCTCATTTCACCCACCTCAGAAGGATGGAAGGATGAGTCAACCTTGAGCCGGTGAGATTTGAACCACCGAACTGCAGATAACAGTCAGCTGAAGTGGCCTGCAGTACTGCACCCTAACCACTGCGCCACCTCGGCTCTTTAAATACGTTTTAAATTTGGATATCTTAAATGGAATATCACAGGTAGCCCACATTGGAGTTTGCTGAAAAGGAGCATTAGTCTACTAGTCTAGTGAATGTGAGAAATTCATATTGCTCAGTGACACAAGATGCTCAACAATACAGCAATATCTAGAGCAGCAATGATATTCCTGTTTAAATCAATGACATGTCTACTCTAGAAGTGCATTGACTCTTATCAAAGCTAAGGAGCCTTTGGTTCTAGAAAATTATGTATCTGGAGACATAATATATGAGTATTAATTGATTTTATCATATAACTTTTGCATCTGTACTATTAAAAATATTTAGAAATGTAGCAAAAACTCATTTTGCCCCTTTTATTACAAAAGAATACTTTTAAAAGCAAATAGTACTTGTTTAGTTGACATACGGCGTTGTTCTTTTGAGGTTTACTGTGCTGATATTAAGGCCTAGTTAGATAATTCTGGCAAGGATGATGAAATTTGACATTGATTTTGAATGCACTGCTTGATTGTTCTGTCAGCATGTTTCTGAATAAAGGAGAGAAAGAGAAGGACGAGGTGCTTGATATCATCTACAGTCAAACATAGGAATGCTAGATTCAGTCCCTGCCTTCTGAATAAAAAAGAGAGAGAGACTATGGTACAGTGGTTAAGACAGTGGGGTAGGGCATTGTACAAAACAATAAGAAGAATAATCATTATATATGCTATCTGGAACAGATGTGGGATAAAACTCTAAGTGCAATTCTACTAATTGTTAATAAATATATTAACAATTCTACCAGAAAAGTGAAAAAAGAATGGAAAATAAGTCCAACTCTTGATTGCAGGAATTAAATATATCTATATAGTCACAGATTTCTGAGGCAGCTGATTGGCAAGATCTGTGAAAACAGATTGCCACACCACACTCAAAATTTCTGGAAAAAAAATCAGCTTGCACCTGTCATTTCCCTGTCAAAAATCTATACAAATACCATCTGCTTGCAAAGGATCTCTCCATAAATAGAACATATGGTTGCAAAATTTTCAGACAAAAGGGGATCACTACTTTTTCAAAAGAGGCTTCTAGAAATGCACATGAAAAAATTTCCATCAGAAATGTCTATCCTTAAAAAATAGCAGAGAAACTTGTATGGGGTTTTTCCCCCCCTCCCCAAAAGGGTTTCTTTAAAAATTAATAAAAACCTGTGCATGTTAGAAAAAGTTGCAAACATATATTTGGGAAAGCTGTAAATTAATATAAATAGAGATTAGTCAAACTTTGCAACATTGGAACACATATAAAAATGGGCAAGGGTTTTGTGTCCCAATGCTGCAACACTGTTTTTATTCCTCTGACCCATTTCACCCCTCTGCAAGTACTGTTAAACAGTTTATTGACTCCAATCTTAAGAAGCATAATGAAACGAATTGAGAGCCTATTGATGCATTTACTTTACGCTGGTCAATGGCCATTATAAAGAGTTGATTGAATGATGTGTATTCTTTATTGCTGTTTGAGGTTTTTTATTTTATTTCTGGAAATGTTCTGCATGTGTCCATAGTTGCAACACAACTCCATTCTGCAGTGATGGTTTTTAGCAGGCACAACGGACCAGTGATCTTCCTTGCACAGATAAATTCACTAGTTCTGTGATCTAAGAACTAGGAAGCAGAAAGTGCCAGCAGTTCCCATCTAGAAGTCAGCCTAGGGAGGTAGCTCTGATCTGCTCCGTGTTTTATTGTAGCACCAAAGACCAAGCTACAAACCTCCGTAGACTCCATAAAATGTAGAAGGGTGGCAGTGTTTACCCTCAAAAGAGATTTTCCAGCATATCAGACCAACTTAAAAGAGTCACCCTCTCAAGGTTTCAGTGGCAGAAAAAGTGTTTTATTTCACTGGCAAAACTCCTGAGGAGGAAATCTCCTGGTGAATGAACTCATTCCTTGTATATTTAAAGACAATCAGAAGCTGAGACAATGCTTGAAAGTGATTTGTGGTAACACAAGCGTGCTTCCCTTCTTACGGAATGCATCAAGTTGCCCTCACTTGGCTTCTTATGTAGATATAAACCAGGAAAATTCATTGAGCTAGGGACAGCCCAAATTGTCATTTATTCCAGTCTGACCTTATCTTGTGTCCTCCACTATACAAACAAGCCGATGGTTGGACTCAGGAAGGGACAACAAAATGCAACATGATATTGTACTTTTCGTGCAATCTTGCCCTGCACACCAGTCTGCAGGTCATTCTAAAATACTATTCAAAGTAATAGCAGCCCATCATTTTATTTTTGTGGAAAGAGACCTGTAAGCTTTTTTGGTCTGATTCTTCTTTCTTGTTCATAAGCAATTATCTCCTCATCTCCCTTGCTCTATTTCCTCCACCATAACATTGGCTCCAGCATATGAGAAAGCCTAGGAAGACGTTGATTTGAATTATAGCAGACTTGAATGTTTCTGTTCTGTTTAAATATACTTCCTCTCATATGGATGTATATTACACATGCAGGCAATGTACACATAAAAACACAAAATCAGCTGTTAGTAATTATAAGTGTTTTAACCCAAGCAAGACCTTCAGAAAATATAAAATATCGTACTACACATTTTTATCAAGAATCTACTGAATAAGTCTTCCTTTGCTGCATTACTCCCATCAATGCATACAGTATTCGTACTCATTCTAAAGTTATATTAAACACCTAGAAATAAAGAAGCTTCATAAAGGAAGCAGATTCAGATTCAAGAGGTCATTTCAGATATCCAGAAATATACGTGTCTATAAATTAGAAATGATGAAGTTCCTTCATCGAGTAAATTTCCAGATGCTGTGGGTTTCCAGAATTTCAGGAGCTGTAATGATGAAACAGTTAAGAAACCATAGTTTAATTTATCTCAAGTGGAAATTATTAAATTCTGCCGGAATATCATGTTTGATGTTCAACAGAAGTGAGAATTGGTCTCAGAAACCTTGGGAACTATAAAATTGAATTGAAGTGGTAGCAGAGATATCATTGTTACTTCTTCAGTAAATAAAATATAATAGTTGTTAATATTTGATAATTTTCTTTTTTAATATTGAAATAATAAAACACTTTTTTTAAAAAAAAAGAGTAAGAAGTTGAAAAATTTGGCTAACACTTTATGTATTGATGGAGAACCAGATTATCACCAGGTGCTTTGCAGCTCTCAAAGGACAGGGTTTTTTTTAAAAAAAAAATGACATTCACAAATATTTTGTCATCTCTGGCCTTTAAAATGTTTTTTTTCAAACATCTGTTTGCTTCATTTCATTTTTGTATATTTTTTGATGGACACTTTAAAGGGAATGTGTGTAACTTCATGCTTACTAACTATTGCTTTCTATATTTTGTAACCCTATATTTTATCTTGTTCATTGGATAGTACATGTTTTCTACAATTCTAAACATTTTCTATTCTTTTCGGGATCAGTCCTAGAAAAAGAGACAAAATACAAACACTTGTTTCAGAAAACAACATACTTATTTCAGTGCTACGCTAAAAACAATAACCAGGACAAAAGGAATATGCAGAAACCTAGCTATATATTTTGTTCTCCTGGCGACTATTTTTTTTTCTTTGCAATTGTCGAGGAATGAATCCTCAGCAACTGTGTGGCTTATTCAAGGATCAAATATTTAAAAGAGACTTAAATGCTGGAGTGCTTCTTTATTCACCAAGCATTTGTGTGTGTGGGGGGGGTGGAAGTCAAAAGCATCCATTTGAAGCTAAGTGTGTAATTTTTTTTCCTTCATGCTTTCCTGCTTAAAAGAAAAGAGGCCATTAAAAAAACTCCAGAATTGTTGGAGAACCTCAATGCCTTTGGTTCCACCACAAATGCGCGTATGACAAAAGCGCATATGACTAAAGCGCGGTGACAAAACTGTGCCGTCAAAACCGTGTAGACGAATGAGCGCTGAAGCGCGCTGTAACATAACCCTAAACCTAACCCTAAACCTAACCCTAAACCTAACCCTAAACCTAACCCTAAACCTTACCTTAACTTAAATCGCGCTTCTGTCGGCGCGCTGTTGTCGGCGCGCTGTTGTCGGCGCGCTTTTGACATCGCGGTTTTAGCGCCGTGGTTTTGTCGGTGCGCTTTTGACGTTCACGGTTATGTCTTGCCACGAATGCCTTCACTCTCCCCAGAGTGAATTCAGAGATTTTAAAATATGTGGATTTTAATTCCCAGAATTTCCTGGCCAGCTGGGAATTCTGGGAGTTGAAGTCCACACATCTTAAATTTGCTGAGATTCAGCACACTGTGTTCAAAAGAGTGTCTCTTAATTCCAGTGACGGTTCAACTTTCAACTCCTTTCCTAAGGGCAACTTTCCCCTCAGGGAAAAGAGCAGCCTATAAATGTTAATTTAAAATAGAAATGTAAAAAAAATTTAAAAAACTTTCATTTAGCTTTTTTTTGATGAAAATTAAAGAGCCAGAGTGAAGTTTCAAATTACTAGAGGATTCTTTAAGCAAGCAACTTCCCTAGACAGAAATCAACCGCTGCCAAATGAGGCCCAATTATTCTGTCCTTTCACTACTGACTTCTTGGGCAGTTAAAGTTTCTTGATGTGAAGCCAGTGGTGGGTTTCAAAAATTTTTCGAACCTACTCTGTGGGTGTGGCCTCTTTGTGGGAGTGGCTTGCCCGCCATGTGTTTTCTTTCTTTCTCTCTCCCCCCCTCTCTCTCTTTCTCTCTCTCCTTCCTTTTGTCTCTCTGTCCCTTTTTCCTTTTTTTCTTTCATCTCTCTCACTTTTTCTTTCTTTTCTCTTTTTTTATTTCTTTCTTTCTTCTTTTTTTTCTTTCTTTTTCTCTGTGTGAGTCTGTCTGTCTGTCTGTGTGTGTTTGTGTGTGTGTGGGTTTCAAAAAAATTGGGAACCTCTTCTGTAGGTGTGGCCTGCTTTCTGGTGGGACCTCTTCTAACCGGTTCGGTAGATTTGACGAACCGGTTCTACCGAACTGGTGCGAACTGGTAGGAACCCACCTCTGTGTGAAGCAGTAAACCTTTCTTCACCAGGTATCTTCAGTCCTTTAACCCAGAGGTGGAAACCCCTTAGACCTGGCTCTCATGCAGCCCTCTTGGCCCCTAAGGCTGCACAACGATTTTCATGGATTGTTATATAGAAATAAAAAGCAGACTTTTAAAAAGCCTTAGGAGTCTTATTCTCCCAATCCTTCCACAAAAAAAAATGTAAAGGAGAAAACAGACATTCTGAGTATACTTTTGGGGAATTATCACCATCACACCTTGCTTTATCGCGCAGAAACTATTAAAAATATTAATTTTAAAAAAAAAACAGCTACTAATTCTCACAGTTTTAATTCCAACGTCTGTGGAGCCCGTTCCATATTCAAGAGGTTCCTAACAATAGCAATAGCAATAGCAGTTAGACTTATATACCGCTTCATAGGGCTTTCAGCCCTCTATAAGCGGTTTACAGAGTCAGCATATTGCCCCCAACAACAATCCGGGTCCTCATTTCACCCACCTCGGAAGGATGGAAGGCTGAGTCAACCTTGAGCCGGTGAGATTTGAACAGCCGAACTGCAGAACTGCACTCAGCTGAAGTAGCCTGCAGTGCTGCATTTAACCACTGCACCACCTCGGCTCTCTAACTAACTAACTCTCACTAACTAATTAACTAATTAACTCTCACTAACGGGGTGTCCATGCGCATGCCTTTCGCCCCTGTCACATTTTGATTTTTTTTTTCATTTATAAGCTTTGTTTGATGAATGAATACATAAATTAAATAAATAAATAAATAAAAACAAAAACAATATGTCCTCCTCTGTTGTAAATGATCTGCTGTATAAGGTAAAACCCTAAAAAAGAGGTAAGAAGTAATAGCAGTGATCAGTAAAATAAAATGCAACATGCACCAAAGAGACAATTAAGTTCGGGATCCCTGGAAAAGGATAAAATTGAAGTTGTTCAAATAACACTTTATTCATTTATTGCTATTTTGTTTCTTGAATTCATCCAGGAAGAGCATTTCGTAGTTCTCGGGCCATGTGGTGAGCTGGCTAATGAATGTAATCAGGAAAAAGACAAAATGGGACTAATTAAAACCAAAATTGGGTATTCGAAATAATAAATCCCAGATTTCTCTTAAATTCATGTATTAATTTTGTTATCATCTACTTCTACAGCTGTGCTGGCTGGGGGATTCTGGGAGTTGAAGTCCACAGGACTTAAAGTCGCCAAGGTTGAGAAACACTGATCTACTTTCTTTCATTTGAACGCCACTAACTTGCAGTTTAACTTATTGAAAGTTGCATTGGCTGAGGCAATTAAGTTCACAGAAATATTGGAATAAAAGTTATGGTCCCATTTTTATTCTTATTTTTATATGGAGTTATCCAGAATGGAACCAGGAAATGGGAGGAAAAATGCTGCTTCTGTACTAGTGAGCATAAACTAATGCTGTAAAAATCCTTATGTCTCTTAGTTGCATGGACCTCCCTGCTTGGTCGACTGCTTATATCAACAACTGCTCCTAGATTTCATGACTATTGTATTTCATAACTATTGTTGTCAATTTCTTTTTTTTTTCTTTTTGAAGATAATTCACCTCCAAAGCAAGCTAATTGCCATAGCTTTCCACATGTCTCCAGCAATAGCCAGCAGTACTATGTGATTATCTTAATTCACATAGATGGCACTGCTTTTTTGTGTGTGTCTAAAGTGGAATTTCAAAGTGAATTAAAAGTTTCTGCTTTTGAAGAAACATGCAAGAAAAATAGAGGGAACGAAAGAGAGTTTTGATAAGAACAGATAATGATTTCTGAAATAAAAATCAGAGATTAATCACATTCCTACACGGGTAAAGACGAGAAAACACTAATGTTTTATGAAACTAAGCTCTACATGTAATCCACTATTCAGTGCCACAATGTCCTGTTAAATATGTAAAGGAAATCTCTAAGCAGTGGAAAATTTCTCCCTGAAATTCAGTGGAAGAAAATTCATGAGTTTGTTCCCCCCCCCAAGAGATTGGTATTTAGTAAACAATGTCATTTAGTCTGCATTTTTAGATGAGCAACTTTCCTTTCAGATTTATTTTTAATCCTGCCTTTATTATTTTTATAAATAACTCAGGGCAGTGAACATACATAATACTCTTCCTTCCTCTCTTTTTCTCCACAACAACCCTGTGGGTTGGCCTGAGAGAAAATAACTGGCCCAAATTCACCCGGATGATTTCATATCTAAGGCAGCACTAGAACTCACAGTTTCCTAGGTTTAGGAAAACATTTATGAAAATATGTGCGAAGCGTTAAGTAATAGAGCACTGCATATTTCAGGAGAAAATATATATCAGTTGCATATTTGGAGGGGGAGGCATTTGTAGAACAAGGATGAACAATATGAAATACACGGAATTATATATGTATGCGTGTAGTCTAGACTGCACATAAATGAAGACATGAAAAAAATAGTCCAGAATTTTACTGTAAGAATATAGATCTCCATAAATATCAGTTATGCAGTTCAGAAATGGTTTAAAATTTCATGCGGTTCTTCATATATCTTGGTTTGAGAAACACCAAAAATGCTTTGAAATGAAGTAGGAACATCCCAATCTGGTTCATTCTTGAGAATAGCCTCCATTTTTCACAGTGATTCATAAGAGTTAAGTTTTTTAAAAAAATGTATTTTCAAGACCAGGAATTAGTGCCAAAATATTCCATCTAATAATTGTCATCTACATACTGTACAAAAATCTGCCTTGTCCTTTAAATCAATCTCACAGAAATTAATTTCTTCAATAAATTTCATTGTGTTCCTTTCGTTAGGATTTCATGCCATCAAAAACAAGAGAACTCAACTTTGACTAAATCGAGGTCTTATTTGGCATTGTGAATTTTCAAGTCAAGTCCTTCTACACAAATAGCTGTCATGTCTTAACACAACTCTGAAATGAATAGTCTTAAGCAGCTCTTTCTCCCTAACAATTTTTTGTGGCTGTCATCGTACCCCTGGTGGAGCAATACGTATGTGTGAGGACTTACTGCCTAAACGTTTTGAGGAATCATATCTCTCATACAGGTTGTCAAACATCCTTCAAATCAGCTACAAAAATACCATAACACAGACCTGCTTCTACACACGTACATCCCTAACTGGGTCAGGCGGCACACGCTAAACTCATTTCCGTGCTGTTTTCATTCAAAGCTTCGCATATGGCAAACATGGGAACCAACTACTAGCTGGGTCCCATTTCCATTTTTTAAAATCATATTTATCATTTCAGTTTGAGGCACTGACTACAGCGAAACATCAGTTTGCACAAACAAACAGGCTATCTTCTTGCCACATCCAATCTAAAACCATGGTAATAATGCGAAACCTTGTTTATTTCAGGCAAGCAATATTTACCAATGTAAACCATACCCAAATGGTAGCCTGAAACTTCCTTACCATTCCATTTTTCTTTTCCTCTTTTTTTTTTTCTTTTTTAGATGGACTTTCCCTGTTAAAAAGATATATCCACACATAATTCAAAGTGGCTTGTTTAAAACTTTATAGCTGGTAGCTTAATATATATTTTTCTGTGCTTTGAGTACAAAGGCTGCATTGTGCTTTTGTTGGCATCCTTGCCGGTCTACATGCCAGCGGCATAATTTCCTTCTCTGCAATATGTCAGAGCTATGAGTGCCGAGGGCTCAACAGGTGGCGCTTGGATAAAGTTCTGGCAAATCAAAGAGGTCATGTGGTTATTTCTTTTGTCAAATTATAATTAAATGCAGAACAGAGTCAAATGAATCTCATATTTTTCCTGGTTCAAAACAGAGTGTGAAATTAAATATAATCAGTTTCTAAGGCATAGGCACATCCCGGTGGAAGTTGCCTCCTTATGCAAACATACAGCACCTTAACTTTGATCCTGGAATAGGACCAATTGTGTGCAAAATGCTCCTCCTGAAAAGATATCGGTGTCAACATTGCTTTAAAAGATTTTAACTTTTTTTTTTCAGCCTCTGACATAATTTAAACATGCTTCACTCATCAGTTTGAGGGAAGTTGTCAAACTTCCTCCCTCAAAACCCTTCTTACAAATTTAATCTCCTTGATTGTGAGGGGCAAAAGAGGAATTGTTTTATTGCAAGTAAGGATCCCATCATCGCCACCTCTGTGTCCCATCTCCCTTCCAGCTATTCCTGTTTTTCTACGTGACGCACACCCATGTCTTCCTGCTAACCTTATCTTTCTGCTCTTCTCAAATTTAAAGGGCTCCTGGGATTGTGAAGTCCAATGTCAGATTAGTACATTAAAATACTTGCACACAACCTGCGAATGACTTGTCTGGGTGAACATTTTTGGAATAAGAAATGAAGGGCGTCCTTACTTCAAATGTCACCTGGTGGAACGATGCTTAAAAGTGGTTTATTCTTGTTGGCCCAGTTTTCATCTTATCAAAGTGATAACATCATACTATCTAACAATGTCAGAAATCTAAATTGGAAGTTAAAGTGGCTCCTGATCTCAGTCCAAGTACAAATTTCATCCTGCTTACATTCTTTCTAAACTATGATTTAAGATATCAGGGTTTTTGGAAGGCAGATTATTCTTTCTAGATACTAGAGTGAATCTTATACAAACCTTTTACAAAAGACTGTATGGAATAAGGCTGCGAATAAGAGCCGAGGTGGCGCAGTGGTTAGGGTGCAGTACTGCAGGCCACTTCAGCTGACTGTTATCTGCAGTTCAGCAGTTCTAATCTCACCGGCTCAAGGTTGACTCAGCCTTCCATCCTTCCGAGGTGGGTGAAATGAGGACCCGGATTGTTGGGGATGATATGCTGACTCTGTAAACCACTTAGAGAGGGCTGAAAGCCCTATGTAGCGGTATATAAGTCTAAGTGCTATTGCTAACCCAGGCTAAAGTCCTCTTTAAAATCACGGCACTACTTCTGAATTAAAAATAAAATAAAACATGCTCCATTAACATTTCAGGTTAATCAATGCTTAAGGAAGCTGCTTTCAGAATCTTCCAGGTTATAATCTCAATCAGTGTTGGTGAACCTTTTGGCACCGAGTGCCAAAATGGGAGTGGGAGTGCAGGGGGAATGCCGGAAACCAGAAAAGCCGCTCCCCTGTGTGCACACAGAAACCTGAAGAGTCGTTCCCCAGAGTGCACATGCGCACTGGTCACCTGGTCTTTGATTTCTGTCACGCCTGCGTGTGCAAAGACCAGCTGGCTGGCGTGCATGCATGCACCAGAAACCAGAAGCTCAGCATGCACGCCAGGGAGCTGCTCTTCCAGTTTCCGGTACTCCCAGAGCCGAGGTGACGCAGTGGTTAGAGTGCAGCACTGCAGGCTACTTCAGCTGACTGCAGTTCTGCAGTTCGGCGGTTCTAATCTCACCGCTCAGGGTTGACTCAGCCTTCCATCCTTCCGAGGTGGGTGAAATGAGGACCCGGATTGTTGTTGGGGGCAATATATGCTGACTCTGTAAACTGCTTAGAGAGGGCTGAAAGCCCTATGAAGCGGTATATAAGTCTAACTGCTATTGCTATTGCTATGCGAAGACCAGCTGGCTGGCATGCATGTACGTGCCAGAACCCGGAAGAGCAATGGGTGATAGCTGGCTTGCATCGTGGATTTAATGGAGCTTCATGGAAAAAGGTCCTGACTTTTATGTTCACTAAACAAGTTTGATTCAGCAGGAAACACAGAGAATAGCATCATGGAAAAGGTGGAACTATAAACCATTGGGAATTCCAGAATAACCAAACAAACTAAAATAAATTGGCAAATGTGTGGTTCATTCTGCTTTGGGAACACCCATCACAATATGAGTGTTTACTGGGGCATAATATATTATGCAAGGACAGCCACTACATTTTATTGCCCCAGTTTTAATCAAGTCATGAAGAACATTAATCTAAGCATACAAAAGAAGTTACTAATAATAAAAAACACCTTTCTCTATCGCTGTTTGGGGAGAGACAGGTCACTCCAGAGAGACCAAAAGGAAGGGAAAGGGAGGATCCATGCTTGAGAGGAGAGGAGAGGAAAGGGCAGGGAAGAACTCTATAGTAGGAGGTAACAGCATGTTGCATGAGAGTTATGGATGGGAACTGGTGTCCCATGGAATCAATATTTCCTCATCCCCACATCATTTACCAATTACCTCCAACAGACCGATTAGATCCCACAGATTAGGCCTCCTCCGAATTCCATCTGCCGGCCAGTGCCGACTGGCGACTACCCGGAGGAGAGCCTTCTCTGTGGCTGCTCCGACCCTGTGGAACGAACTCCCCGTGGAGATTCAAACCCTCACCATCCTCCAGGCCTTCCGCAAAGCCCTTAAAACCTGGCTGTTCCGACAGGCCTGGGGCTAAAGAGCTGTTGCCCCCCCCCTCGAATGGTATGGTTGTTGTGTGCTTTTAAATTGTGTATTGTTCTGTTTGTCTTTTTATCCCTTATCTGTACCCCCTTCCCTGACTTGGATTGTGAGCCGCCCTGAGTCCCCTTCGGGGAAAAGGGCGGCATATAAATGCAATAAATTCAATTCAATTCAATCATTGAAATGGGAGTGTTGAAGCTGTACACATGACGAATGAAGTCATCACATCCCTCGCTGGCAAATATTTGAATAGAAGAAGGCTTGTTCCATTTCCCCATGAAAGATATTGGTTTCCTGCTCTATTCTCCCATCCAGCCTCACCTTGTTTCACTATCAGGTTGATATTGCAATGAGGGTCCTGGTACAAGGATGTCTACTCAACAAACTGTCAACAGTCCATCTCGGCATGGAGTAAGCAGGCATGGATGAATTCTGATCTGGGCTAGCCTTGTCTATAGGGAAGCCCACCAAGGGGTGTTTAAAAGCTGGGTAACATGAAAAGCAAGATCTCCTTACCTCCAGAAATGTCTTCTCCCCTGGTCGCATACTTTCTATTAGCCCCAACTGAAGGGCAGAGATAGAGACGTAGGATGGACCAAGCAAGCCCATATCCTTCAGCGTGTATAGACCCCCTAGTCCATAGCTATTAGTTGAGATGCTATAGAATAATGGGGAGACAAGATAGAGTCAAGAAGAAGCAGGAGGAATGTGGGAGCTGGTGAGATGGGCTGAGAGAGGAACACATATCCCAATGCAAGGGGGGAGGGGCAGAACATCAATTCTGTCTGGCTGTCCATGTTCTGCTGGGTGAATAAACTGTGGCCTTCTCCATAATCCTCCATTGTCTTGCTCAGTTGCTACACATAGAATAGAATAGAATAGAATTTTATTATTTGTATGCCGCCCTTCTCCGGGAGGACTCAGGGCGGCGAACAATTCAAGGGGGAAAAAGGGGGAACATAAAAAACAAAATACAAATAATAAAAGTAAACAACAGTCGCACAATCATACATGTCGAGAGGGGAGGGAACTCATCACCTCCAGGCCTGTCGGCAAAGCCAGGTTTTGACGGCTTTTCGGAAGGCCTGGAGAGAGGTGAGGGTCCGAATCCCTGCGGGGAGTTCGTTCCAGAGGGCCGGAGCTGCCACAGAGAAGGCCCTCCCCCGGGTGGTAGCCAGATGGCATTGGCTGGTAGACGGAACTTGGAGGAGGCCAACACTGTGAGATCTAATGGGTCTTTGGGAGGTAATTGGCAGCAGGCGGTCTCTCAAGTACCCAGATCCAATACCATGAAGGGCTTTATAAGTTACGACTAGTACCTTAAAGCGTATCCGGAGACTGATCGGTAACCAGTGCAGCTCGCGGAGGATAGGTGTAACGTGGGTGTACCGAGGTGCACCCACAATCGCTCGCGCGGCTGCGTTCTGGACGAGTTGAAATCTCCAAATACTCTTCAAGGGCTGCCCCATGTAGAGCGCATTGCAGTAGTCCAGTCTTAAGGTCACGAGGGCGTGAGTGACTGTTGCGTGCGCCTCCCGGTCCAGGTAGGGACGCAACTGGTGCACCAGGCGAACCTGGGCAAATGCCCCCTTGGTCACAGCCGACACATGGTTGGGCTCCAGAACAAAATTGACCTATCCCCTTCTTGGAGGTCATTTTGTTCGCACATCCCAAAAGGGCAGGCCTGACTCTTTCCACCCACAACTGCTTTCAAAAATAGATAAAGCTTAAGTGCTCCGATCTTCAGTGTGATTCAGCCAAGCTTTCATGTTTCTCTTTGTTTATATTTGGTAAACATCAAATAACAAATGTGTTCTTTTGATGTGGCAGGATATAGTTATTTAATTATTTTTAGCGTACTTTCCATTGCTATCTGAAATTGCAGGAGTTATGTAGCCTTTTATGATAGGGAGGTACATGCCGAATTGAAGACAAAAGTTGATTGTTTGTTTTATCCTTCAAGATCTACCAATATCATTTTATTATTGCTATTTCTTTGGAATGAATAATTTTCATTTTCGCATAGGACAGGTGCTTTATAAATAATTCCACATCTTATTTCAGATTTATCTGGACCCTTAGTCCATTTTCCTCGTGACTTTTCTCTGGAGCCATCTGTCTCAATGCAGAAGTCCCCCCCCCCCCTTCATAACTAGGAGACTGGGTTAAGAGTTCAGTTTCAACACTGAGCACTCCCCCCACCCCCTACAGCTGTCAAAACTATTGTATTTGGGCTCTGGCGTGTGTAACATTAAATTCCACACTGCCAAGAAAGAAAAAGAAAGCTTGGAGCTATGCAAACTCTGTGCAATTTATCATTGATCAAATAGACCAGTGTTTCTCAACCTTGGTCACTTGAAGATGTCCTGGACTTCAACTCCCAGAATTCCCCAGCCAGCGAATGCTGGCTGGGGAATTCTGGGAGTTGAAGTCCGGACATCTTCAAGTGGCCAAGGTTGAGAAACACTGAAATAGACCCAATGGCTGGATTTTTTTCCCCCTTGATTTCTTTTTTCTTTCTGGCGTCCCTGGGAAACCAAGATTTTAGGCCATGTTTAAGTGTAAGACTAATCAGCAAAAAATCAGGAAGACGATATACAGCAAGTAAAATTCCATATCATACTTCATGATTCATACTGAATGACGATGTTCCATATCTCAGTAAATAAGAGGCCTCTTTTGCATAAGGTAAAACCCTAAAAAGAGGTCAGAAGTAGCAGCAGTGATCAGTAAAATAAGATGCCACATGCACCAGAGAGACAATTAAGTTCGGGATCCCTGGAAAAGGATAAAATTGAAGCTGTTAAAATAACAGTTTATTCATTTATTGCTCTTTTGCACCTCAACACCACAGCATTATAAAAAATTACCATTTCAAATGCCCTAATTTGATACCTAATTGTAAAAAGTCAAGACATACATCAGCTAGATAGATGATGTATAGGTGGAGCTAAGCAGACAAATCTTCAGTTCTTCTTTCTGAAGATAAACTTGAAGGTAGAACTTGAATCAAAGGTAGTTCAAATCTACAAAACTGGTGCAGAACATAAGTCTGAAGTGAAGTGAAGGAGCCGAGGTGGCGCAGTGGTTAAATGCAGCACTGCAGGCTACTTCAGCTGACTGCAGTTCTGCTGTTCGGCTGTTCAAATCTCACCGGCTCAAGGTTGACTCAGCCTTCCATCCTTCCGAGGTGGGTAAAATGAGGACCCGGATTGTTGTTGGGGGCAATATGCTGACTCTGTAAACCGCTTATAGAGGGCTGAAAGCCCTATGAAGCGGTATATAAGTCTAACTGCTATTGCTATTTGTCCAGATTTGAAGGCAGATTAATTGAAATAGCTCTCACATAAGACCAGATGCACCCTGGACACTTTGTTGGAACCATTATCAATCAGAGCGTCCAATGGAAAATATTCAGCTTCGGTGAGGGTTCAGTCACATTTAGCGATCTAGTGATTTAGTCATCTAATGTGTAAGATGATGATTTTCAAATAAAAGGCAACAATAATTATCATTCTTTCCCCCCAAATGTGAAAGGTAAAAACATAGGACGGGGCGTTTATTTAATTGAACGGACTCCATTGTTTTCATAATGTTTATTTTGAAAATAAGAAACACGGGACGAAGAGATGTGAATCAGGAAGCATGTAAAATTTAGTCTTGCCACTGCCATGATTTCATTAGTTAATCTGAAGCAAGCAAAATATGGTACTGATTTATTTTACAGGATTTTCATACTGGAACCCTAAGTAATTTTTGTAAATATTACGTAAATGCTTCGAAGTGCAATACAGCTGTGGAGAGCTGGAGACCTGGGGGAGGTTTGGGAAGAACGCTGCTTCTCCCAAATCCCATCCATTGCCAGGGAAGTGGTGAAAATCATACAGTGTATCAATAAATTACTAATGACGTCATCTGTCATATGCAGTGATATCAGCAGCTGTGGTCTTCAGAGCTTGCTATGGCAACCAGTGATGGCATTTATGATGAGCGTTGCAATTGGGACATTTATGAGTGTGTTTGCTTATGTATTTATTTATTTTCATTCCTTCAGCTAGCTAGACCACTTGAAAATGACCTTTCTGATTGCACGTGTGTGAGTATGTGTTTCTTTATGCATATTCTTCTGCTACTGATGTACCTCTATTCACATTTCCAGCAGCTATAGACTGTCTTCCATTCCACAGGTTCCATTGCGAGCAGCTCCTTCAAAACTAAAGGAGCTATGATGTTCACAGGAAGAAGACGGTGTCTGTTATTTGAAGAAAATGTTTAGATTATTCCACTGGCTTCAATTAGACTGCAGTTCAGCAGTTCGGCTGTTCAAATCTCACCGGCTCAGGGTTGACTCAGCCTTCCATCCTTCCGAGGTGGGTGAAATGAGAACCCGGATTGTTGTTGGGGGCAATATGCTGACTCTGTAAACCGCTTAGAGAGGGCTGAAAGCCCTATGAAGCGGTATATAAGTCTAACTGCTAACTGCTATTGCTAATATGCTGGATGCAACTTCTGCCCTATCAATAATTCCAGAATTAAACTTATAATATAATAAGCAAATAGTGATAAGCAAATAGTTTAAAAACTGATTTTTAGACAAGCATGTAGAACGCAAGCAAATTAGTACAATTACAAGTAGCCCTTCCACTTATAACAGTTCATTTAGTGACTGTCCGAAGTTACAACGTCACTAAAAAAAGTGAAGTTAAGAGTTTTTTACACTTATGACCTTTGCTGCACCCCCATGGTCACGTGATGTATATGCAGATGCTTCACAACTGTCTCACATTTATGACGGTTGCAGGGTCCTGAGATCATGCAATCCTCTTTTGTGACCTTGTCAAGCTAGATTCACTTAATAACCGCGTTACTAACTTAACAACTGCAGTGATTCACTTAACAAGTAGCAATTCGTAAAATGAGGCAAAGCTTACTTAACAAGTTTCTCACTTAGCAACATGAATTTTTGGCTCAATTGAGGTCGTAAGTTGAGGACTACTTGTAGTATTATTCCTTGTCTCGGTCAATTTTCACAGGGCTGGGCAACAAAGAAATATAGCAGAATTAGGCAGAGCTGAGCCAATGCTGTGATTTTGTACTATTGCTACACATTTGATTCATTCATTCTCAATAAATTATGAATGAAATGGAACTGATTATATCACCAACTGGGCCACTTCCTTGAAGGATCAAACTCCATTTATATAATATTGGCTTGTACCCTGTTTGCTTTCTTCTTCTTCAAGATTTTTCTCAGCATATCAAACTCTGGTGAGGTTTGAGGCCAAACCTTTGGAGATGTGTGTTCATAATTGCCCTGTTTGGATTGCACATGATTAGCATCTGCTAAAAGATAATGCAGCTCTGCATTTTTTGCTGTTAAGTGCTGGTCACGTTATTAACTTGTGGCCAAACCAAAAGAAAATACCCCAGAGACATATTTTCCCTTTGACAGCTTCATTTTCTCCTTACCGTAATCTCCATTATAAATTAAGCACTTTGGTTTCGGTTTAAAGAGACATAAATCCTAAAGCTTGTCTCGTAATGAATCCACTGATTTCCCTGTTCATTATTACAGGACTTAATGCGCTATAAGGTTATCGGTAAAGTCAGACAATTTAACCTGCTGCCACTGTTTTAGCCACAAAGGAGGTCCCTGGTACCACGAAATTGACCCGAGGGATCTCGAGAAAATGTGGGTTCTGTTAGAAAAACAAAAACGGGCTAGTAAATAAATGAGGTAGGATGAACATTGATATATCCCGTATTGAGTCTTAGTCCTAGATTATGTTTTCAGAAATCTCTCGTGTGGAATGTCATTTACACTACAATTGTATTCAGCATGGAAAGCAGAGGTGATATTCAGCAGGTTCTGACCAATTCTGGAGAACCGGTAGGGGGAATTTTGAGGAGTTCGGAGAACCGGTAAATACCACTTCTGACTGCCCCCCCCCCCCCAACTATTCTCTGCCTTTCGAGTCCCAGCTGATTGGGAGGAAATGGGGATTTTGCAGTAACTTTCCCCTGGAGCAGTGGTTCCCAAACTTGGCAACTTTAAGACTTGTGGACTTCAACTCCCAGCCACTCTGCTGGCTGGAGAATTCTGGGAGTTGAAGTCCACAAGTCTTAGAGTTGCCAAGTTTGGGAACCACTGCCCTAGAGTAGAGAGCGAGTAGAGATTTTACAGTATCCTTCCCCTGCCATGCCCACCAAGCCACGCCATGCCCATAAAAACCCAGTAGTAAAAAAAAATTGAATCCCACCACTGATGGAAAGCAATCGATGACCTTAGATTCCCACATCAGCGTTATTCAATCAGTTATTCTCCAGTTGCGAAGAGAACACATTTCCCAGAATTCCAAGTCCAATTAGCTACCTGCTCTAATGCTAAGAATTCTGGGAGATGCAGTTCCCATACAATTATAAAGCATTTTGTTGGGGAAAGTTGATCCATAATTTTGTAACCATACTTATTTTTGCTGCAAAGAAAATTAGAAGTCTTTTCTTTATATTTCATCTTTTTATAAATCTGTCTTTCCTTTATCTTTCTCTTTTCCTCCTTTCTGCTTCTTTATTTTATATTAGCGCTTCTTAATTTTTTTAATTTTTTAAAAAACTTTATGTATAGAATTTAAAGTGCTATTCTTATTTTTAACATACATGAATGGTTAAATGCAGAGAGAGGAAAGTACTTCTGGCAGTTTTTTATTATTATTAATAATATTTTTGGTGTGAGTATAGCCAAGGAGCAGAGGAATGATTCAGTGACATCATTAAAATGGACACAGCTGAGATTTCTGCGAATTTGAGGGGTTATGTACAAAAGAAGGTTATGTGTGTATTATGTCTGAGGTTTACAATAAAATTATTTTTGTTTTGTTTTACCCTCAAAAAGGAGAAAACTGGTTTTTGGCAGTTTTGCAGCCTGATCTGTCAGAGTTGTAAAAAGGGAAGATTGTGGGGTACATATGATTTAGAGTGTCAGGCCTGGAAGCCATCTTTTGCATTACATCTCTGTTGTGGCCCAGCAGGAGCCGTTGGAGCTGCCACCAGACTCCAACAGCGAGGGGCCCTATGAGTCGGCTCTGGAGGATGTGGAGGACCCTGGACAGAGTTCCGACTCCGAGCAGGGCGCAGAGAGGCTGGTTGGCCACCAGGAGGTGCCTGAGCCTTGGACCAGTGGGGAGGAGACAAGGGAGGGTGATCCTGATGTCATGCATTGGAGCAGTGGGGAGGAGCCAAGGGAGTTGTTCCTGGATGCCCAGCAACGCCGGGCAGATCGACGTAGAGAGCAGCTACGCAGTTACCAAAGATAATTGGACCCAGGTGATTGTAATTAGGCTCCTCTCAAGATAGTATTTAAATAGAGACTGGGAGGAGACTGGTTTTGCAGGATTCAACGTCATTCCATAACGCTGGAGAAGCTGTTATCTGTTGAAGTCTGAGTTGTTGCCAAGGTTCTTATCTGTTTGTTATGCTTGGCTTCCAGCCACCGAGGTTTTGGTTTCTTGCTAATAAAGTGCTGTGACATTCCAGTTAAGCTTGTCTCGGCATTCATTACTGGATGGAGGAGGGGGTCAGAACACATCTCTAATAAAATGGAACTTTGAGGAACTTCAAGTGTCGGAGCCTTCTTTTGTT
Source organism: Thamnophis elegans (assembly GCF_009769535.1). Lineage (NCBI taxonomy): Eukaryota > Metazoa > Chordata > Lepidosauria > Squamata > Natricidae > Thamnophis > Thamnophis elegans. Next base: position 1,746,064 of record NC_045545.1, read on the forward strand.
GGGGGTGTTTCTTGGAACCCTGACACAGAGATGATAAAACCATGCATGTCGTGATGTAATAACCTTCACATCAGCCCGCCTAAATGTGAGGCCTTTAGCTAAATATCTTCTCTTCATACTCACCTTGCCTATTCCAGACCAGTTGGGGAAAGCTTATCCAGAAAAGTATTCACGACACCTTCCTTCCTTCTTCTATTTGAATAGGACTATGTCGCTGGCAAGTTTATTCGTTCATTCTTAATCCATATGTACGTATGTATATTTCCCACCTTTATTATTTTTTTTATAAACAGTTCAAGGTGGCTAGCAAATCTAATAGTCCTTCTTCCTCCTATTTCCCCCACAATAACAACCCTGTTAGATAAATAGAAGGTGAGAGAAACCGAATGGCCCAAAATCAGCCAGCTGACTTTCACAGCTAAGGTGGGACTAAATCTTCTAGTTTCTAGCCTAGTGCCTCAAACTGTAGATCAAACTGGCTCTCAGTTTAGTCCCTGAAGGAAAGATTTTGAATTTACTTCCATCTATTATTGTATATAGTGTATACTTTTGGATCCTTTCCATAGAGCATTTTTATATGCTGAGAAAGCATTTCTAGAAATGAAAAATGCTAAAAAACCAAGGATTGAATAGTTATTTAATTAAAAAAAATAAGAATAGCAAGAATAACTTCTACAAGAAGTTTATTACTAGGACATTTGAATATTTATTTAGTTGATAATGACATAAGAGCCGAGGTGGCGCAGTGGTTAAATGCAGCACTGCAGGCTACTGCTAGATCAGCAGTTCAGCGGTTCAAATCTCAGCGGCTCAGGGTTGACTCAGCCTTCCATCCTTCCGAGGTGGGTAAAATGAGGACCCGGATTGTTGTTGGGGGCAATATGCTGACTCTCTGTAAACCGCTTAGAGAGGGCTGAAAGCCCTATGAAGCGGTATATAAGTCTACTGCTATTGCTATTGCTATAAATAATGCACTTCTGTTTCTTCTTACAAGAGACTCCTATCAGTGGACACTTATTTCCTCCTCCTCCTCGTCCTCCTCGTCCTCGTCCTCCTCCTCGTCCTCCTCCTCCTCCTTCTTCAGCAAGAATATCACCTTGCTATATTCAGCAATGATTTTGACAGAAACATAAGCAAGTCTAATGAACTTAAGCCTTTTATATGCATTACAGTTGCTATGTGTCAGAAACAATGCTTGATATCTGAAAGGGAATCACCAGGAACAAAGAAAGAGGGCTTTTTAACTGTATAAACCATTTGATCCTTACCTCAAAAGCCTGTCATGAGTAGGGAGCTTTCAAATGCAGATTTAATCCACGGAAATTTTATGTTGTGCATAACATGTAAACACACAACAGACTTCCTTGGGTACGGCAATTTTTCTCGTTTCTTATTTACTACAGAAATGCCAGATTCTTGTATGTTTATGGGCCATAAGCAAGGCCTTCAGCTACTGATCTCTGTGTATTACCTGATCATTTAAAATCTCCTTTTTGTTTTCCGAATCATGAAAATGAAACATTTCTATCTCATGCTCATTATTCTTAGTCTGCTGGTTTGCTACAAAGCGTTTCTGACTCATATTAGGAATTTGAATCCTCCTTTCACAAGAAGCTGTTCTGATGGTTGAAAATATCCCAAAAGAAACCAAGGAAATTCTTTTTTGGCAATCAAAAAAAGTTAAAATATTTCTTCCGCTAGGCTTTAAACTGCGATGGAACTGTAAACCTATCAAAGATCTCAGATTGTTGAGTAGAGAAGTTTCCAAGTAAGATGAGGCCATTGTGCCACTTCACACGACTCCCTAAGTCTGCTTGAAGTCAAGAATAATTAGGGAAGGATTTTCATCAAAACCATGAACTCCCTTTCACCAGGGTGGAAGATCGAATAAGGTGATCTCTAAAAAAAGCATCCAGATCATGCGTCATCATTATAGAGAGCCGAGGTGGCGCAGTGGTTAAATGCAGCACTGCAGGCAGTGCAGTTCTGCAGTTCAGCGGTTCAAATCTCACCGGCTCAGGGTTGACTCAGCCTTCCATCCTTCCGAGGTGGGTGAAATGAAGACCCGGATTGTTGTTGGGGGCAATATGCTGACTCTGTAAACCGCTTAGAGAGGGCTGAAATCCCTATGAAGCGGTATATAAGTCTAACTGCTATTGCTATTGCTATGCGTATGTAATATTCTGTGAGTTATGGGATGTTGCTGCTGCTCGGAGAGTCCCTAACACATTGTGCTTTGCCTTGAGGCATTAATGTCTACCCAAAGATTATAATTGACAAGAATTTGGGACCTCACTTCAAGACCCACCTCCATGCATACGCTTTGCCTTTAAAAAGAGCCTGTGGGATTCCATAGAGCCGGGGTGGGTGGGTGGGGCCACCCACCATTGGTCAGAACTGGCAGAATACCACCTCTGTTTCCAGTCCATGAATATGTTGGATTCAAATTCCCATAATCCCCCATCAAATTGGCCGGGGCTGATGATGGTGTCTGAAGGTCCCAAGGCTGCATGAGATATTTCCTGCCATCATGTTTAATCCTGCAGTACCAGTTTAAGTTTAAGTTTTATTTTATTTATATGCCGCCCTATTCCCTGAAAGGGACTCAGGGCGGCGAACAACTTAAACGGGAAGGGGAAACATACAAGTACAAAATAGACATTTAAAATGACCAACAACCACACCTGTCGAGAGGGGAAGGGAGCTCATCAACCCCAGGCCTGCCGACACAGCCAGGTTTTAACGGCTTTTCGGAAAGCAGGGAGAGAGGTGAGGGTCCGAATCTCCGCGGGGAGTTCGTACCACAATTTGCTGAGCTCCAGTGTCCTAGTCTAGGCTTTTTACAATTTTTCACAATTTCTCCTTTCAATGATTTTGGCTTCAATATATTACCTTATGGCAAGTCCATAGATGGCTTTCTCTTTTGTTTGTCAGATGTAACTACTTCCCCATAATTGTAGTAACCTCTTTAGCATTTGGAGAAGATTAAACTTAATACATCTTGCCAACGGCAAACAGTCAAAGGGTAACTTTCATTTTAATTACTGCAGACAAGGAGAAAAGAGGCTCTCTGAGAAGTCTGTCAATTTGGAGCTATATATAACTCTTTGAGGAATCCCTTAGTGATTTCCTTGCTTAAACAGATTTCCGTTAAAATACATTTGTTTTCTGTGCAGGTTGGAATTATTGTAAAATCAAATGTTCATATTTTTTTTCTCCAAAAGGTCTCTTCAGAATTAGAAATGCTGGCACTGAGTGTGTAGCATGCATGCACTGCTCCCTGTAATGCTCAGGTTTTATTGAATTGCATTGAGGGCAGGAAAAGGGGCAGGTTGAAGCAAAAGATTGACTTTGCATTATAGCGCTAATGCTCTTTTCCCCCCCTTTGCAAAAGCTACTTACTGCAAGGTATCATCGATAGCCAAGTGGGCATTCTGTCTGGACCAATTCTAAAGAGCATGAGAAGTCATGAAGTACCCAGATCTGGTCTCCATTCTGTCACCAGTTGTATACTTCCAGGAAAAAGGGCAGAAAGATCTGTCTCCTTGTTTCTTCCCTAAGACAGGTAAACAATGAGAACACCTAATAATTTAAGGCTGTGGTTCCCAAACTTGGCAACTTTAAGACTTGTGGACTTCAACTCCCAGAATTCTCCAGCCAGCTCCAGCTCTGCTGGCTGGAGAATTCTGGGAGTTGAAGTCCACAAGTCTTAAAGTTGCCAAGTTTGGGAACCACTGATTTAAGGATAGTCTTTATAATTTATGACCTTTCTGGATTATGTAATACTACTACTTCAATAAGTTCTGTATAACCAATATCAGTAATATCCAATGATAGCCAGAGAAATACAAGTTCCCAGACCCTGAGATAAGTCCTGGAGGTTCCATTGGCCTCTTCTTATATTTTAAAATCAATTTACATGTTGTTTATTGATTGACAATTTACTTTACTTTTTTACTTTTACTTTTATTAAACATTTATAGGCCGCCCTTTTCCCTGAGGGGACTCAGGGCGGCTTACAATAATAGGGGAGGGGAGTGCAGGACAAAACACAAAAAGAAAATGTGAGTAAAAATAATTAGCGATAAAACACAACATTCATTCAACATTCGGGAGGGGCAAGAGTAAAGTCTTATCCCCAGCCCTGACGGGATAGCCAGATCTTGAGGGCTGTGCGGAAGGCCTGGACGGTGGTGAGGGTGCGGATCTCCACGGGGAGATTGTTCCATAGCGTCGGAGCTGCAACTGAGAAGGCTCTCCTCCGCGTAGTCGCCAGTCGGCACTGACTGGCGGATGGAATTCGGAGGAGGCCTACTCTATGCAAACAAATTGATGCCAACTTTCAGTGGCCATATAGATAGACTTTTTCTGGTGTGTTCTGGTTCCATTGTTGGCTCTTCAAGTCTTCTGCAATTAAATTTATTCAGCCTGTCTTTTTCTTTCCCTTCCTTCAATCTATCCTAGCTATTAAGACTTCTCCCAAAAGCTCCTGTTGTAGGTTTTTGCATAGTGTCTCAAAATATGATCATTTGAGACTCAAGCGAGAACTCTTGTTTAATTTGTTGTACGACCTTTTCTCTTTTCTTCGTCATCCATTGATAAATGATTACGGTATCCTTTTAAAAGATATGGTGCCTCCATATATATTGAACTCCTAGAAGCCCTTTTATTCTAAATTCTTCTACAATTTCCTGAAACCCCAAACAGTGAAGAGTACCAGGTTAATGATGGTGGGGGGGGGGAGCCTAAAACTGTCACCTACACCAAAAAACCCCAAAGTGATTTGTGGACTTGAGAACTGTTCTCCAAGCAATCTGAGAAAGCAAGACAGTTTAGGACAAGGAGGTCCCTCTGCGCATTATGCGCGGGGTTTCTTTATATATACAAATGTTATTAAATGGTTTTACAAAGAACATAAAAAACTAACAGAAACTAACAAAGGATAAAAATGCCAAAGCAAGCAGGTGGGCACGCAGGGAAGGGAGGGAGGGAGGGAGGGAGGGAGGGAGGAAGGAAGGAAGGAAGGAAGGAAGGAAGGAAGGAAGGAAGGAAGGAAGGAAGGATAAAAGGTCCAGAAGAGAACTAAAAGAAATAGAAAAAGGCTTCTGACTTCTGCAGCAAATACTAATAGAATTACAATATTGGCTGACTTTTTTCTAATATCCATTTCTTTCTAATCATCAAATCAGGAGCATATTCTTTTCTATTTCATGGGAAAAGTAAGTAACCGGTTTTCAGAAATCCATAAATATAGATATTAGGGTTTTTTTCTTTAATCAAGGAAAAGAAGATTCAAAGTGCCTTTATATAATTTAGATAATTTCTCTTGAAAAATATCAATAATAATTTTATAGAAATTCTCTTGAGAGCTAGAACTTAACATGAATTTCAGTCCTTCCACCCACATTTTCCCATTTATATATTATAAACAACATGTTTAGCTGATTTTACCAATAGATTACCATACATTACCATACATTCTAAATTTTTCTACAATTTCCACCTTCTTTGGCCTCATTTCACAAACGTTTGGTAATAACATGATCATTATTAGTGCAGAATTCTATTTCAACCTCAGTCTTATTTTATTCAAAACCATAAAATCTTTTATCCACTTTATACCGTTCTGATAATGCACATAAAAAAATTGACATGGATGTCTGTTATCAAATCTGTTGATTTCATTTTACAATTGAGATCATTCTAGTATATCATGGTAAGTTAACTATTTATATTCGCTTATCATTTCTCCTCTATAAATGCTTCTTGCTGTGAAAATCACAACATAATTTTTGGACAGAACCTAAGTATATATTCATTCCATATCGTATAGTCATCCTAGCATAATAATTTTTAAAGTCTATATTCACTTTATATATATAAAGTTAACACTTGTATTTTATCTTAATTTTTTAATATATGTTTGTCTTGCCTGTAAGCCGCCCAGAGTCCCAATGGGAGTGGGCGGCATACAAATACTAATAAATTGAAATTGAAAAATTGAAATTGAAAGTGAATATAGACTGCATATAAAGTCTGTATGCAGCTTTATCATACTGTTGGAAGAAATATCCATCTGGTTGAGTTCCAATCCAGGAGACAAAATGGAGGCTGGGGGCTGATTGGAAAGGTGGTTTAATGAAGCAGAGCCACCAAGCAAATGTGATTCTGGTGCAGCTGACCATATGGAGTTGAAAGTGAGGGGTTTTATACCTTTTCAGGGGCTTTGCATTTGAGCTTCCTGTTCCTGTGCAAGAGCCTGTATTCTATTGGCTGTTGTAGGGGTCATAGCTGGCTCTATAGGTTGTCTGAGCTAAGTTTGGTTGAAGTTTGGACGGTGATGCAGTGTCCTTAGGAGATTGTGCAACGTAGTGAGCTCTGCTGCTGGATGATAATGGGTTAATCCTATTATATCCTGAAGGGTCATGTCTTAATTTGATCGTCCTGGAATTGAAAGTCTTTTGTTTTGTAGATAGGATAGCCCAATCTTTCTTAATAGGCATAAAATATCTACTGGGAACAGGGAGCTGAGGCTTTAAGTTTCTGTCTCCCTTAAGATTTTTATTTCTCTTTTAGGCAAAATATTTTATCCTGCCTTTTTAAACATTTCTCAAAATATTTCATTCTTCTAGGAGTGAAGTAGGTGCTAACTTTCTACAATACGTAAATATCCATCCTATTTAAATCTCAGATCATGACATGTTCTACATAACAACATAACACCTCAACATCCGCTTCATCCAAGATAAGCATCAAGGAGCAAAATATAGTTTCAAATCTGGTAGGCCCAATCCTCGCCTTTCCTTCACATCTTGTAGCACCTTATTAACTCATTAATAAATTGACTTGTGGTGGGTTTTTTTCTCTTGCCCTATAAATGTAGATATGTCCTTCAGGCATTGTTTCAACATCAATCATCAAAACAGATATTGTCTGAAACGTAAACAGAATTCTAGGTAAAACATTCACCTTAATCACAGAAAGTCTTTTTTTTAAATCCTGTTCCTGGGCTGTAGTAGCTCTTACCATTTATGCCAGTGGTTCCCAAACTTGGCAACTTTAAGACTTGTGGACTTCAACTTCCAGAATTCCCCAGCCAGCAGAGCTGGCTGGAGAATTCTATGAGTTGAAGTCCACAAGTCTTAAAGTTGCCAAGTTTGGGAACCACTGATTTATGCCAAGAGCTTCTGACATGATAAAAAGTATTGTATAGCTCTCGTGATGAACAAATCCATTCCTCATAGCTTACTACATCTATTCAAGTCCTAGGCCAGTTTGCTGTTAGATAGAATTTCTCCCCAACGCCACAGGCTAGCTTCCCCAAATTTAATATTCTATAAATATTTTGGGACTGCCACTCCAGATTTCTGGAAGTTGCCATCCCAGCATATTTGCCCTGCCTTCAGCAGACATTTGATGGTTTCATTGACTGGGCTATGCATTAAAATTTTAAATAAAGTTTCAAAATGACTAGATCTCCAGTCCAATCCACAATAGTGAGGAACCGGTCCATCCGAAGATTTTCTGTTTTTAAAATCTGTTTTTAAATCATTAGTGGCAGTGAGGCATGTTCTAAATCATAAAGTTTGCCATCTGAATTTCCTTCACTGATTGCAATGAACTCTGAAGGAAGCCAGTCTCCGAAAATCACTCAGGAGCAGATTTCAAAACTGGGGCAGCTCATATTTAAACACAGAGTTTAAATACCAGATTTTCAGAATTGTTGAGGTTAAATCTGCCTTTCTCCCGAATCATTTGAGAATCTCCAGATGTTTCCAAAAGCCCAAACAGCTGAATAAATGAGTAGTAAGTTGTTTCTGAAGATTGTAGATGAAGTCAAGAATTTCCAGAGGAAGTTCAAATTGGAATATAATGGTAGGCCCAAGAAATTTTTAAGTAAATGATGCTCATGGGTGAGGGAGGTAGTGTATCATGGTAAAGCAATGATTAAATGTTGGGTAGAAATAATTTTCATGATTAGGGGAAGTTCCAAAACAACTGGTTAACATATCTGCTGTATTAATTGGACATAGGAGCTGAGACTGTTCTAAAACACAAACCAGCAACCACACTTTGTCTTAACAAGATGTGGGAATGTAGTTAGCATGTTCATTATATTTTTTATATGTATATGATGTCTGAACAGATTGTAGGAAGTTATCACTCAGCCCTCTCCCAGAAAAAATGAAATATCCTAGGAAATATTGAAAAGGCAGAATATTGTGTTTCTTTGGATGTGAAAAGGAAGAAACATGTTTCAAAAAGACAAAGTGACTCTCCCTGCAGCTTCCTGCCCCCACTTTGTCCATGAGTAAATAAAGCCTGAGTTGCCCCTTTACATAATAAAGCGTTCTCCACTTCAGCTCCAGGGAGATGGGATTAAGGCATGATAATATTGGCCCTTTACTCAACTGACCACATGACATCTGAGAATTCAGACAAACCTGGACTCAGCCTAGAGAGTTGCCCCTGCATGGCCCCATGTGAGTCTGACAACCAATCAGAATACATCTCTTGCACAGGAACAGGAGGCAGATGGAGGGGGGGGAACAGGTTATAAAAAGCCCTGCAAGCCCCTCCCCCAACCCTTCTTCTTCTTCTTCTTCACCCAACACCTGGAAGCATGTGGTCACCTTTTTCCCCAGGACCTCAAGCCATGCGGTCCTGTCCACCATTAAAACATTAAACTTTCTAAGCTGGTTTTTTCCCACTTGGAGCCCAACCCAGAAGGACATTTCTTCCAATAAGATACTAGCCAGCAACTTTTATTATTATTACTTAGAAAAGTATATTTACACACGAAAAATTAACAAAAGCCATTATATTTCACAGCTGGAAGGAAGATAATATTTTTTTTTACAGAATGGCCATTTGTTATAGTAATAGTTATTATAATACAGTCCCCTTCTTTAGCCCTCTCACTGTAATTACATCTACTTAGACCAAGAAGCAATATGAAATATAACAGTGATGGAAGACATTTGACATATGTTATCTTAACTTCTTAACTGCTGCTATTTGCAATTAGTTTGGGTTGCAATATAGCCAGAGTGGGCATTAATATATGAGATCTATTACTGTCATCTCATCAACAAACATCATACCATAATTTGTCGTTATCACTTGAGAAGAGGATCTTAATTTAAATGTTTGACTTCTTTCCAAGTTCTCATAACCTTCAACAACGTTAGTGGACCATAGGTATCAACCTTAAAAGCACTTAAGCATTTAATCCTGTAAATAGTTACTAACTCAATGTGGATTTATTGAAGATGGAATATTAATATCATGGTAAGTTATATCAGCTCCAGAGAGAAGCTTATGAAATTTTATGATGGACCCGATTACTGTTAGAGCACTCCCGTTATCCTGGAAAGTGACAGTCCTGAGCCAAATTCATGATGGTATACTTGGGAAATATCAACTTGTAGGTGAGTGCAGGATTTCAAGGAACTTGAAATGGATGGTAATACAAATATGTGCCCTAGAAGAAGATAGAGTAAAAATGAATCACTCTGCAAAATTGCTGGAATGATAATCAATAAGCATTTGTACAAAATATTCCATTTGTAGTTTCTCATTCGGCTCTTTTCATATTTTGAACATAGATCCCTACGTTGTTCATTCCCGAAACCAAACCTCAAATTTTGGTTGTTCTATCTAGTTGCATGTAAATATTTACCCTGCCTCGGTGTATTTATGTAAATAGAAAATTATGCCTGAAGCATTAGAACTAATGGAATGGGAGGTTTCACAGATTCTGTACCTTATGCCACCAGCACTCCCAGCTTCATGAGAGATATCACAGATTTCCTAACAGTATTCAAATCCATAGGCAATCTCCTTACAACACCATTTTAGCCACTATTGAAGTACTATATGATGTCCAGATTTAAAGCCATCAAGAATATTATCATTGATGCCAGAAAGTATACTTCCCACTAGACTCACCAATAACTATTTCATCTTTGGCAATACACACTTGCAAATATGTGGCACAGCCATAGGCATGGCTCCTCAATATGTCCAGAGCTTCATAGATGATCTCAAATTCTTAGCAATTCTTAGCTACTGAAGCCCCTGCTTTATTCGAGATTCACTGATCATATCATAAGGACTCATGAACCTCTCATCAAATTCCATCATGACTTCAACAACTTCCATATAAATTTGATTAATAAACAAATGAATAAAATAAACTTCTACTCTGTCATCAATCTCGGGTAGATCTTTCTACAAAAACAAGTCTTCTTCCTTGATGTTGCTGTGAAACTATACAGTGGATACATAAACATCACATTATCCAGATTGCAGTGCCTAGATAAATACTTCAAGCTTCTAACCAAAACACACCAATGAAACTATTGTCTATAGGCAAATTCTGTGTTACAGCTGCATTTGCTCCTATCAACTTGATGGAGATGTTCAAGTCATGGAATTAAATCAGGCATTTTAGGTGAACTACCCATGCAATGAGATCAAGAGACAAATCACTACAACTAGATCAATTCCCAGGAAGTTTAAACTACAGAACCAAACCACAGACCATCCATGGTTGCCATCAACATCTCACTATTCAAACCACCACACAAACATATTACTACATGAGTAAGTTACAGCCCGTACTGGAAAAGGACACTGAACATTCTCAGTCACTAGGTGGCAGGCCCATGCTTGCATACAAACAACCACACAACCTAAAGCAAATTCTTATTAGCAACAAGAAACAAGAGGACAATGATACAAACGTGGGAAGACAGTCAGGGGACTATTTTAACCATGTATTTACTCCACTAGCACTATATTAGCGCCAAGAATTTTGCACATAAGGTTACAGATGTACTTCCTCTGATGTGGTATTTGTAATCATCCGACAGAATTGCCCTTAGGATTCTCACATAGGACAGACTAGACAAACGGAAGAATTGCACGGAAGAATTAAGGGACGGAAGTTTGACATCAACTTTAAAACAATATCAGAGCATTTCAACCTTCCAGAAAACTCTATGGCAAACCTCATAGACAGAGCCACTGTTTTGGGAAATCTAGATTTTAACAATACCCCTGAACAAAGGATTGCTGAACTCACTTACTTCAAAAGATTTCAGGCAACCTCAGGTCTCAACAAACACAATGGATTTTAACCTGTTATAATTGCTAATAAATAAAGCACTTGTAAAGCGTTCATTGCTCGTCTCGTTCCCTCTTTTCATGCCCAGAAGCGCATTGTTTTAACAAACTTCCAGAGATACTTTGAAGGGAAATTATGTAACAGAAAGGCCTTTGTTTAAATATATAAACAAATGTGTTATCTCCCCATTACCACTGAAAATCACCTGGCCAACTTAAGGCCCCCTGTGGTCCTCTGGAAAGATGGAAGGTGGAGCTATGACCCCTGACCCTTTAAATCAACCAATCCTTTATTTATATTTTAATTTATTTTAATAGCAATAGCAGTTAGACTTATACACCGCTTCTCTAAGCGGTTTACAGAGTCAGCATTTTTCTCTCATCTCTCCCTTTTCTCTCCCCCGCCCCAACCTTTTCTCTCTTGAACACATATACAGGTTCCAAAACTCTTACATAGTCCATAATTCTATAGCAATCATAGGAATTGACAGCCCTGGTCTTAAATTATCTCAGTGTTCATTATTATTATTTTGGAAGAAGCTGGATGTTCAATTTCTGAGCCTTTGCTTAAGCATATTTTGGGGAAACAACAGAAATGCCTTGTTTTGTCAGCTCTGGTTTCATGTTCTGCTTATTGTGGTTACAGAACTGCATGTTCATTTCCTGAAGCACTGTTTAGGGCTTTCCCATATACTAAAAGATAGATGAGAGACCCTCATTGTAATCTGCTTTTAACCTCTCCTCCCCTATACCACGACGGCAGAACATTACAGTAAATGATGGCTACCTTGTCTATAAGATGGACAATTGATTTGACCTGACGGCCGCTGATGCACTAATGGACTTGTGGTTCAATCCCTGGGGATATAAAATATGTCCAAGTGAATTGGGGCAGGTTAAAGAACAGACCCGTTTCTCTCTCCGCCTTGGTTGATTCAAGGGATAATAGATCTTCCAGTTGTTCAGAAGAGAAGATTAAAAGTGATCAATACCCAAATCATTTTTAAAACTGTTGACTCCGGTAGGCTCACTTTTTACTTTGAAGGAAAATGGTTCTTCAAACTGGTGAAAAGAAGTATTTGGAGGGAGGAAGGGGATCTTGAATAATGTTGGGCAGAAATTTTCATAAGCGTTTCTTTTTTTATTATTATTATTATTTTATTTTTGAATAAACACAAATACAACACAAAGCATCCTCTTTCTTTACATGCTATAGAAAGTGTGTCAATTGGTTACAAAAAGCTTTCATGCCTATAATACATATCAAATCATATATTTTAAATCAAATATAGATATTTATAGATTTATAGATATTTAATTTATAGATACCTATATATTTATAGATATTACTATCATCATACCTCAATTTTCATTTGACCACAATTGTTTTAACCTCCCTTTGTATAAAATCTTCCAAAGTTTATAGCATAACCACATAATGACATTTTGTTAGCTATTTCCAATATCATCCAATAACATTAAATCCTTATAGCCTATTCTAAATAAAAATCAATAATATTTAGTAACCAAGTTTCTAGTCCTCCTTTCCAAATCACTATTTACAATTTATATCCAATTTCCTTTTATTAAGCCAATACATACATACATACATACATACATACATACATATATATATATATATATATATATGTTATTATCATTATCATTATCAAACATTTATTTGACTATGTCCATTGTCGTAACATTTTTTGACCTCAAAGTTTAACTAGATTCAATTCAATTTTTATTATTAGCTTTTATGTCATAAAAAAATTTCTAATCTTCCTTTCATAGTCACCATTTACCATTCATATCCAATTAATTCTTATCAAACCACTGCATATGTATACGTTATTATCATTGTCAATTATTTATTTAACCACATCCATTATCACTTCATTTTTTACATAATGCTCTAAATTTAACTAAGTTTAACTATTTTTTTATTATAAGCTTTCATATATCAACCTGTATCTTTCCAGTAATAATGCAATCTTATGTCTTTTGCCATTTGTGGAATTAATCTTCTGATTATTCCCTTAATAATATTTGTGAGGACTTCTCTTCGCAGCTCATTGCTTGTTGCATCTCTCATATAATCCCGATACCCTCCATCTGTTTCTTTAATCAGCATATCTTTAGTTATCAATGGTGCTTCTGATAAGATTTCTCTCCTTAAATCCATCAATTCTTCTCTCTTTTTCTTCTTCTATACCTTGCCATCTGGGGTAGAGTTCCTGGCCATCTAGTTCCCCTTTCCATATTCTACTCTCTGCATTTCCAACCAAACTCCATTCACCATAGATGTCAACAAATTGTCTTTGTGCTCGTTTTTCTCTTCAATTTTTAGGACTCTAGCCTCCACTTTTTCCAATTGAGATTCTCCATCATGTTTTGCTGTTATATGCTCTAGATTTTCCAGTTTCTCCTCAATTCTCTCTGATACTTCTAATCATTTTTGAATTTCAAACATTATCTCTTGCAATGTTAAAGTTTCTTTTTGATGTTGATGTTGTGCCATTCTTCTGATAGGTAAACACTGCCACTCTGGCTTTCAAGGCAAAATCAAACTCCTTCGAGACAACAATATAGAGGAAAAGTGATGAGCTTTTTACACCACCCAATCTTGGATTTGGAAGTAGAGTCAGAAACACCAAGCTATGTGAAAGGCCAAAGTTGAACACTACATTATTGGAATTGGTGACACCTTATTCTTATTCCTCCCCAATTTCAACCATTCTGTCTCTTCTCAACCTCTTTATGAACACAGATGTCATTTTAATGGGGGGGTCTAGCTGAAAGTGACAAGAAAGTGACCTGCAAGTGAACTCGTGAGCAGGTGAGGCCTATCAGTTTCCAATTCAAAACTGTTGTCAGTCTTGAGGAATGGCTGCCATAATGCTATTTGTAACTGATATATACTGCAAACACCACAATCATTCAGCATGTGTCTGCCATGGGCTATATGAAATTAACAATTCATGTTTATCACTATGGATACCAAACTAAATCAAGTAGATTAAGCTACCTAGATCATCTCAGGAATATCGGTGTTGGTGTGTGTTGGTCTGAAAAAATATTACTTGGGCACAATGATCTGTTAAAGCGTCATTTGTATTAAGATGCGTATTGCTTTTAAAACTCTTGTCAGTATAAAATGCCATACATCTAGAATAAATGTGTGTGTGTGTGTGTGTGTTTGTGTGTGTGTGTTTCCTTTGTCCTGAAATTTCCCCTTCAAATGCATAGGTGTCTCTCTCTTTCTCCCTTCCCCACCCACTCTTTCCTTATAAATTTGCCAATATCTTCTATCCAAATCACCACATCTCACCCTCAGAGTCAGAAATGTCAACTAACATTTGAGCTTCCCCTGTTCTTCCATATTTGGATAGCATTTCTACTGAATAACAAGAGGGAGGGAAGGAGAGAGAGAGAGATGTCTGTTCTCCTTCCATTAGACATCAAAGTTATGTTCTACCATAGGGATGCTGCACTATGATTTGAGAAGGGAAAATACCACAATTTTTAATCCTACATTTGATCTAAATATTAATTTGGTAGATATCCTACTAGAATGCTACGCTAGGTACTGTGGATACGGATCCAAACACTATCAACTATATACAGGTGTGGTGACTGTGGTGGGTTCCACCACAAAACCGCGTTCGACTAAAGCGCGCTCGACGAAACCGCGTACCTGACGTCATCACAGCGCGACGAAAAAAGCACACTGTGAGCGCTAAAGCTAAAATTAACCCCTAACCCTAAACCTAACCCTAAACCTAACCCTAAACCTAACCCTTACCTTAACTTGAATCGGCTTGCTTTCAAAGCGCTTTTTAAAGCGCCCTTTTTTCTCCGCTGCTGCTGATGTCAGCGACGCGCTTTAATCGGGTGCGATATGTGGACCGCGGTTTTGTCGTGCCATGCTGTGGTGGAGGTGTTTATTTTAAATTATATAAAAAGAAATCACAGTGAGGCAGAATTGCTTGGTATTTGAAAAAGGGAGAGCAATACAGAAAACTATGAATCGGAAAGACTCTTTTGCAGTCGTTCCTCTTTCCTAAATCAGTAAAACTTATATTCCGTATTGCTTATATTCAACATATGTTTTAAATAGAGGGCCTACCTCAGCCAAGTTAAACAACATATGTTCTACCCAGATCAAATCAATACGGAAGTATTGGCAGCTATGCAGAGAAATGTTTTATATTGCTCACCAGTGTCTTTATCTTAGCAATAGCAATAGCAGTTAGACTTATATACCGCTTCATAGGGCTTTCAGCCCTCTCTAAGCGGTTTACAGAGAGTCAGCATATCACCCCCACAGTCTGGGTCCTCATTTCACCCACCTCGGAAGGATGGAAGGCTGAGTCAACCTTGAGCCAATGAGATTTGAACAGCCGAACTGCAGAACTGCAGTCAGCTGAAGTAGCCTGCAGTGCTGCACTCTAACCACTGCGCCACCTCGGCTCTTTTATCCATAAGGAGACCCAATCCTTATATAATGGTCAAAAGTGCTGGATTGGAGGCTATGAGTTCTTGTTCAGCCATAGGTATGACTGCCACGTGGCCGACTTTGGTCATTCTCTCTTCTTGGGCTTAGGAAGGAGATCCTGGTAGGTATTTTCTGAAAAAGTTTCCAGGAAAACTGCATTTGTCCCTGCAGTTCTGCTCTCCCGAGGGTCCAATCAGTTAAACCATAACAGCTACAATCCACAAATCCATCATCAGTCAGAGTTACCTATAGTAAGTGATGGGGATGCAGATAAACCAGTTGTCAGCCTCTGCTTTGCTGCTGCTTCGGCTGCCATTGAAACGGGGAGGGGGAGGGGGGCATGGTATTTGGGAGGGGAATCATTATGTGCTGGAGGAAGATTCTAGACGCTGACCTGACCATCTCATTGCGCATGTGGAGGAAGGGAGTTTCCCGCCAAGGTTAACTGTCCAGCATTCCACCCTGGTGATGTTTTTTGAAGATATCTCCCACCTGACAGTTGGGTGAATTATAATTGGACTATGGACTGGGGGGCCAAGGGGAGGGGATTGACCTATATATGATATTCTTTGCTTTCGCTGCCTAACTAACCAGATTCAGCTTAGCTTCGCTACTATTCGTTTGTAATTAGTAAAAGTACACTTAATCTCAAGCAAATGGAGCTGAGTGGTTTCTTTCCTGATTATTAAATGAAGCTGCATCAGACACTAGTTGTCACTAGTTGCCGCTGGGTGAGATCATTCGATGGCACGGGATAAAATACCATCAGTATGCAGACGATACACAGTTGTATCTGTCCGCCCCGTGCCAACTCAGTGAAGCGGTTGACGTGATGTGCCAGGGCCTCGAGGCTGTTAGGGACTGGATGGGGGTTAACAAGCTTGTACTCAACCCAGATAAGACCGAGTGGCTGGTGTGCTTCCCTCCTACTAATTGGCCAAGTGTTCCATCTCTCAGGCTGGGGGGGTCAAACAGTACGCCCCTCAGACAGGGTTCGCAATTTGGGAGTCCTCCTGGACTCACTGCCTGGAGTTGAATCCTGACTGGCTCAAGGTCGACTCATCCTTCTATCCTTCTAAAGTCAGTAAAATGAGAAGCCAGAGTGTTGGGGGAAATATGCTGACTCTATAAACCGCTTAGAAAGGGTTGTAAAGCACTGTGAAGCGGCATATAAGTCTAAGTGCTCTTACTATTGCTATTATCTCTTCCAAAACACTAGTGAGTGGATTTATCCAGTGGCAACAAGATTCTAATAAATCAGGCCACTGGGCGACTGCTACCTGAAGCTGAGGACGGGTATAGTTCCATTCCCGAATTGGCCTTGCGAGAAGGTAGAAACTCAGGATGCAGCCCCCACATGGCAAATAGCTTCCAGTGCTACCTGGGGAAAATTGCAATTTCCCTGGTGTCCCTTTAACACCCGAGAAACTGCAATTTGCTTGGAATGCGGGATGCTATTCAGACTACCATAAAAAGAAAAACAGAATTGACAGGTTTTGCCCCCTGCTGATTTCATGGAGCGAAGGGCCAAACTATATATGCTGTTAAACATGTGCAAGCACTTAACAAGTCTGAATTCTGTACTTTAAACAGCAGCCACAGGGGGAACATCAGGATCAAGACCACAGAGTGGAAGGGAAAGTGCTGATGTGTAAGCCCGTACCCAGAGTTTAAGAAACCCAATGTCATAGGAGTCTTGCAATTACACAGACTTCCTGGAGAACAGTTCCTATGAGAAAATGTCGAAGTGGGTAAGCCACTCAGTATCTAAGTGAAGCCGATGGAAAGGGGCATGCATGGATTTGGAAGCAAGTTACCACTAATTAGAGAGATGATGCCATCAATTCAATGGCAACAGAGTCATCTTTAAGGGGACTTTTTACTCAGCGTGTCAACTAGAAAGGTGAAGGTCCAGAATCGAGACCCAAGCGCCGCACAACAGGGTGAGTTCCGGTTACTTGTTCCAGCTTCTGCCCACCCAGCAGTTCGAAAGCATGCAGATGCGAGTGGATGAATAGATGCCACTTTGGTGGGAAGGTAGGAGTGCTCTGTGAACCTCGGCATATAGTCGTGCTGGCCATATTGAAGTGTCTTCAGACAACGCTAAGGAAGGGAGATGAGCACAGCCTCCTAATGCAGGACACGATTGGAAATCTTTATACTTTATTTTTAGTCAGTTTGGATAGGGAATCGGGTGGCATCTATTTACTGTACATACATTGATTTATCGATTGATTGATTTAATTTGTATTAAATAAATTTAATTTAATTTGTATGCCGCCCACTCTCAAAGAGGGCGGCTTACATATATATACATACATGCATGCAGAGCCGAGGTGGCGCAGTGGTTAAATGCAGCACTGCAGGCTACTTCAGCTGACTGCAGTTCTGCAGTTCGGCTGTTCAAATCTCACCGGCTCAGGGTTGACTCAGCCTTCCATCCTTCCGAGGTGGGTAAAATGAGGACCCGGATTGTTGTTGGGGGCAATATGCTGACTTTGTAAACTGCTTAGAGAGGGCTGAAAGCCCTATGAAGCGGTATATAAGTCTAACTGCTATTGCTATTGCTATATATACATTCATACACACAAAATTCAGATATGTTTCCGTCCTGTAGGCATAGGCTTGAACGTTTTCAGAGCCTTTGTATATCCAGGATGGGATAGGATGTGAGAGAACAAACCGAAGACAGATTTGGAAAAGATGGAGTTCTTGAAAATTATGGGGTGAGATTCCAAGAAGCAAGTGAGATGCTGATTGGAGGGAGACACTTTTTTTTTAAGGAATAGATTCATTACCTTTAAAGAATAAGATTCACCTTTCATGCTGGACAATGAAGCAATATATGTGGGAAAGGGAAGGGTATTGATTAGCTTCAGTTGATCAACTAATGGCACCCTTAGTTAGAGGGCAGAGACATGGTATAAGAGCCGAGGTGGCGCAGTGGGTAGAGTGCAGTACTGCAGGCCACTTCAGCTGACTGCTAGTTCAGCAGTTCAGTGGTTCAAATCTCACCGGCTCAAGGTTGATTCAGCCTTCCATCCTTCCGAGGTGGTTAAAATGAGGACCTAGATTGTGGGGGCAATATGCTGACTCTGTAAACCGCTTAGAGAGGGCTGAAAGCCCTATGAAGCGGTATATAAGTCTAACTGCTATTGCTATGGTGTCAATGACACATGCATTGGACTACAGCAAACTACTACTCTTGGGGCAATCCTGGAAGATGGTTCATGGTGGGACAAGTTCTCACTGGAATTGAGGCAAGCTTCCTTCTTACTACTTCTAAGTTTTGACTCAATGCTTTTAGAACTTCAGAGATTTAATGCTGTTGTTTTATGTATATTAATAACTCTTTAAGATTGATTTATTGGCGATTCAAACCAGCAATAGTATGTTGCTATGGACAACATCCCAAACTGTAAGAATAACTAAATTAAAGGATACATTTAATTAGGTAATAGGTTAAATCCTGAGAAGGAGCTTCCGGGGTGGAAGAGACTTCAGGGGAAAGTGATGAGTTATCCTTTGTTAGAGATTTCTCTAATTTCTAAGCAGATTTCTAAGCAGGTGCTGGATGGCCTTTGACATGGATGTTCTAGCAATGGAATTGCATCTGCAGGGTGTTAGATTTCAAAATCTAGTGACTCCCTAGAGCAGGGCTGTCAAACTCACAGGCCCGTGGGCCAGTGTGGGTCACGCATTGAACACACCCACACCCGATTTAGCAAAGGGGGGGGGGAAGTCACAATACATCACATGACGATGCAAGTTTTACGCCTCTGCCCTAGAGGACATCCATATCATTGAGCCGAGGTGGTGCAGTGGTTAGGGTGCAGTACTGCAGGCCACTTCAGCTGACTGTGATCTGCAGTTCGGCAGTTCAAATCTCACCGGCTCAAGTTCGATTCAGCCTTCCATCCTTCCGAGGTGGGTGAAATGAGGACCCGGATTGTGGGGGTGATATGCTGACTCTGTAAACCGCTTAGAGAGGGCTGAAAGCCCTATGAAGCGGTATATAAGTCTAATAAATAAATAAATTCTATGATCCATCTTGCACTGCCCCCGTAATGGGCAGGGGGGGGATTGAGAGAGGGTGCAATCAAAGCCTCTACCAATTCTATCTTTGCAAATAAGAAAGACTGTAGCAGAGTTTTGATTTTAGCATTTAACTCCTCCGTCTTAGTGTCTTTTTTGTTGCTGCTGCTGTTAAAGGCCACTATTTAAGTGAGAGCCCATAATTGTTAACAGCAACTCTGGCAAACATCCACTAGATGTCAGTCATGCAGCTTGACATCAATTTACATCCATAATAAAAGTGGACATGCAGCACTTTCATATCTCAAAACACAATAAACAAAATTCCCTTGTAATGCACTTTAATTTGCCCTGTATGTGACAAGGCCACCAAGAATTCAGCATTCCCTCTGCCCCAAATTGTGTTCTTAGACAACAGGAAGGTAGCCGGTTTTATTTTTATTCTTTTAATCTCCCAGTAAGCTTTCTTCCTTCCCCTTAAAGAGTTGTTTGCCTTAATAAGCATGGAGGAAGAGTAACTTTTGAAGTCCATTATACTCTGTCCAGACTAATTAAAGTGAGAAAAGATGAAATAAATGCAACTGGTAAAGGGGTTTAAAGCTAAAAACAAAACAAAAGGGCACTTTAAAATGGCATCAGCCATCCTGGACCAATATCTCACCAAATGATTGTGAGAGTAACAGCTTCACCAACTGCCTTCTCCAAGAAAACTCACACTTTCTGCCTATTGTCCAGTTTGATCTTTTGTTACAGGTGGAAAATAATAAAGCAAGAAGACGCATGAGATATTTCAGTGTGTGTGTTTGTGCAATGAGTTTCATTCTGAAATTAATGTATTTATTATCATACCTTCAATTATGATAAATTCTCCCTTTGCTTTTGTGTGTGTGTGTGTGTGTATGTATGTATGTATGTATGTATGTATGTGTATGTATGTATGTATGTATGTATGTATGTATGTATGTATATATATATATATATATATATATATATATATATATATATATATATATATATATATTTGTTACATAGACAACACATACCCACAACAATTAAAAAAAACCATCATCACATATAGCATGTTGTTTGGTTACAAGTGTTTTAACATTTATCATTCTTATACATTTATTATTTCATTTCATAGGTTATAATATACAGTTTGGGTTGCTTTGTTTACCATCTCTTCCTCCTGTTACAACACCACCTTATTTTCCCTTTCTTTTCTCCCTTCCTCCCTTCTCTACTTTCCTCCTTCCTCCTCTCCTTTCCCTTCCTTCTTCCCTTACCTTTCTCCTACTCCCACTCTTCCTCTTCCCCTTTCTACCCTCTCTCCTCCTCCTTTCCATCCTCCTCTCCTTACCTCTTTCTTTTCACCCTCTCTCCCTTCTCTACTTTCTTCCTTCCTCCTCTCCTTCCCCTTCCGTCTTCCCTTGCCTCTCCTTTGCTCCTGCTCTTCCTCTTTCCCTTCCTACCCTCTCCCCTTCCTTTTCTCTCCCTTCCATCTTTCTTTCCTTTCCCTTTCCTTTCTCCCTCCCTCCCTTCTCTCCTTTCCTCCTTCCTCCTCTCCTTCCCCTTCCTTCTTCCCGTACTTTTCTCCTACTCCTGCTCTTCCTCTTCCCCTTTTTACCCTCTCTCCTCCTCTTTCTCTCCTTTCCATCCTCCCCTCCTTACCTCTTTCTTTTCACCCCCTCTCCCTTCTCTACTTTCTTCCTTCCTCCTCTCCTTCCCCTTCCTTCTTAAAGGTTTAAGGGTTTATTAAACTTGTATTCTTCCCTTGCCTCTCCTTCGCTCCTACTCTTCCTCTTTCCCTTCCCTTCCTACCCTCTCTCCTTCCTTTTCTCTCCCTTTGCTTTTGTTGAAGTATAAGCCAACGACCACGGATGCTTGTGTTGAACTGAATGCAAATGTAGTTCTGCTTTTCTCTGGTCTCTGCTAACCCCAAAATCCAAGATCCCCAAGTCCTCAAGCTTTCCCAACTCAGCATTCTGGTCTGCAGCTAACCAGAAGAACCTGAGAAATAATCATGCTCAACATCCCTTACCATTTTCCTTCCAAGCAACTCACGATTAGGGTATGCTCTGCCATTGGGTCTGAGCTATTGAGACCAACCTCCATATCTCCCATGGATTTGGTCTACTTTTTAAACATTGAAATATGAGTTGGGTAAATAAGTATTTCCTTTTTATCACTCTTAAACCTTCCCACATTCAGCTATCAACACTTCAGTAACACATCAACACTTCAGTAGCAATGACAGCACTGCCAAAGGATGGAGGGCATTGAAGAAGAAGAAGAGGCATTGTATTTATACTGGTAAAGAGTAGGTGTATTTCCTAGGAATTTCTTCAGCTAAATAAATTCAAGAACTCCTTCTAGCATGAAATATCTCAGTGATCTGATGAGGGATTTGAAGAGTTTTTGATGAGATATTTAAAATGTAATGAAGGCAGGAGACCTTCATGCATTGCTAATAGCAATAGCAGTTAGACTTATATACCGCTTCATAGGGCTTTCAGCCCTCTCTAAGCGGTGTACAGAGTCAGCATATCACCCCCCACAGTCTGGGTCCTCATTTCACCCACCTCGGAAGGATGGAAGGCTGAGTCAACCTTGAGCCGATGAGATTAGAACCGCTGAACTGCAGATAGCAGCCAGCTGAAGTGGCCTGCAGTGCTGCACCCTAACCACTGCGCCACCTCGGCCACCTCGGCTCATAAATTTTCCCCACCTGTTCATGTTAAGAGAATTTGAAAAAACCCTAGAATTTCCCCTTTCAACCAAAACACCTGAACGTATAGAGACAGTCAGAAGTTCCAATAAGACTGCATACGTTTGTCAAGAGGAGATTTATGTAAGACAACTACACCCATTCGTATTGTGTAATGAAGGGATTGTTTCTGCGTGGCTCTGTGAAGTTCTCCCTCAGAATGTTGGGTGACAGAGATTCTCAGTCATCCAAATCATGGTTGTCCCAAAGGTGCTTTTTCCAAAAGGCAAATTTATTTATTTATTTATTTATTTATTTATTATTTTATTTATTTGACTTATATACTGCTTAATAGGGCTTTCAGCCCTCTCTAAGCGGTTTACAGAGTCAGCATCAGAGGTGGGTTTCGACCGGTTCGCATCGGTCCCTGCGATCCGGTTGGTCGTCAAACCCAGAAGTAAGTAACTTCCGGGAACAGCGAAGCCCCCCCCCCGCGCCCGCGCGCGCCCGCACACCCGCACCCGCTCCTTACCCGGTTTTTACTAATTCTGCGCTTTCCACGCATGCGCAGAACGCATACAGCGCCTGCGCGATCCTCCAGGAGCAGCTGGAGCATCGCGCAGACGCTAGTACGCATGCGTGTGCCGCGTGCGTGCACGCGCATGCCGCGTGCGTGCGCGAGGACGCCGCCGGCCTCGTTCCAACCAAACCGGTTGGAACGGGGCGAGAAACCCACCCCTGGTCAGCATATCGCCCCCACAGTCTGGGTCCTCATTTCACCCACCTCGGAAGGATGGAAGGCTGAGTCGACCTTGAGCCGGTGAGATTAGAACCGCTGAACTGCAGATCACAGTCAGCTAAAGTGGCCTGCAGTACTGCACCCTAACCACTGCGCCACCTCAGCTTAAATGGACTTACTTTGTAGATGCTTCGCTTCTCATCCAAGAAGCTTCTTCAGTTCCTCTTTCCTTGACAACTGATGTACAATGGCAGAAGGATACATATATGTAGATTTATGTGACAGGGGGGGAAATATCCATGAATTCAATACAAGGTGATACACAGTGGAAAGGAAAAAGGAAAACTGGTTTCTTGCTGGTTTTAAATTGTATTTTGTATTAATTTTTATCTTTTAAAAAAAATTAACAAAAATCATACAAACACAGAGAAACTCTCTAGATTTAGATTTATTTTTTTTAGATTTAGATTTTATTTGGTTTGTATGCCGCCCTATTCCCAAGAGGCTCAGGGCGGCTAACAATAAAAAGGGGAGGGGATACAAAAATAAAATAAAAAACAGCAATTTAAAATCCAACAATACTATTGCTCTAGGATAATCATACTAGTGATGCTACCGCTTCCAACAGTAGAGCCAATTTCTAGAAGAGTTTTTCCAAAACTGTTCACATCCAGCCCAATTTTTTTTCAATTTCTGTTTAAAGCTATTTTACATGAACCCCAAACTTCTAATATACTGTATTTTTATGTTTATTGCTTCTAGTTTTGTTTTATTTAGTTCTCATATCCTGCCTGTATTTTATGTTTACTTTAATGCCATTGCAATAAGTTTAATATTACTTCTAAACTGCCTTGAGGGTTTAAAAATACCTTTAAATTGAAACATGGGGATTTTTTTTTAAAAAAAATCTTTAAATAAATAATTAAACTTTCCCCTCATGCTTGCTTATAAGAGAAGCAAATTATGTTTGGATTACTCCCATCCCCATCAGCAATTTAATTCATGAAACTGCAAATGTCAATATTTCTGTTATGAAGAGTTTGCAAGTCAATTACAATGAATAGCAAGTGATCTGACTTTTTTTCTGTTCAATCTTACGTACAGAAAACCAAACATCTATCTTTAGTGTTGAATATTCATTTACTGAAGTAAATTGGAAGTCTTTAAATGTGTCCTTTTCTAGAGGCTATTCATTATGTCTCCATTTAAAGAACCCAATTTGAAAAAATAAAAGCCCAAATAGCACAGACCCCACCCCATTTATACTACACAAACACAATTGTCATGTTTAACACAATTACAATTGTGCTATTATTTCCAAAGCAGCTATATTATTAAATTTAATAACATGGACATTCTCATTCTTCTGACACAAGATTTCTCATACTTATATCTAACAAGCTACCATGATAACAGAAAATACTCAGCTGAAGCTGCACATATGTTCCAAAATGTACAATGCTCCACTAACAAATCAAATGTATGAGCAGAAAGGACTTCCTGGTTAAATCTCTTTTGTCTTAAAAACCAATTGATGCTTTCTTTTGAGTTTAAAACTACCAGAAACTCAACCAGATTTCTTGAGCAAGATATCCAACCCAATGTTCCTGGGTTTTTAGTAAAGAGGTATTGCATCTGTAATTTTATTTCCAAGCCTCCTATGGATCTGAGCGAAGATATTTGCTTCTATGCTTTCTCAGCGTTTGATTTTGTTTTTATGCTAGATGGGGTTAATAAAAATGTTGAAGAGTAAAAGCTGAGAGTGAAAATAAAAACTGAAAAGTAAGAGCGCATATCAGACTAGATTCAGAAAGGTGAATGAAACCTTTGTGGAACAGATACAATGGATATTCATTGATTCATTCATTCATTCCCCATCTTTGTCATTTTTATGAATCACTCAAGGCAGTGAATATATTTAATACTTCTCCCTCCTTCTTTATTCCCCACAGCAAGAATCCTGTGATGAGGTTTGGGCTATGAGAGTACCTGGTCCAAAATCACACATCCAGCTTTCAGTATGTGGGTGGAAATTCCTGAAAAAAGACAATGTGAAACCATTTCATATTGCTGTCAAGAAACAGGAGTCAAACTGAATTAGACGAAGATTTCGCCAATAAAAAAGAGGGAAGCAAGAAAGTTCTCATGTCAGCTGATGAAAATTATATGGGGAGCTGAAGCCTCCTACCCCACAGCTGTCAACTGTCAGCTATGGATCATAAGGATTATGTAGCAAAAACGCTACGTTTCTAAGGGACGAGCAAGAGGAAGTCATCACAATGAGTTGACTTGGGATGCTTTAATTTACTAATCTGTCTGCAATGAAGGGCATTCCAAGACTCTTATTTCTTGCCAAGACACTAAACTTATGGGCTATTCAACTCAACATGAATGCCAGAAAGGCATTTTTATTTATTCAAGTCTCTGCTGTCATTCTCTCATTCTGCGTGCACGTGTGCACACACACACACACTTACTTACTTACTTATATATTTTGATCCAAATGGACAATGCATGGGTTGTAAACTTTAAAGATTCTAGAGCAGTGTTTCTCAACCTTGGCCACTTGAAGATGTCTGGACTTCAAGTCCCAGAATTCCCCAGCCAGCATTCGCTGACTGGGGAATTCTGGGACTTGAAGTCCAGACATCTTCAAGTGGCCAAGGTTGAGAAACACTGTTCTAGATGTAACTTCCTTCCCTTTGGTTGCCCTGACCTGCTTCCTTATGTAACTTTTCTGGGACAACATATCATATGTACAATAGAATGCATAATGAGTAAAAATCCTCCCTAAATGTCTCAGTAATGTGTTGTTAAACACTTGCTTCTAATTTTCTTTTCTCATCCAAAGAACAGGGAAAGCCTTCTGCTTGCAAAGGATGGGATAGAGATTGTTTTGGATCCGACCCACTTGATCTTATTATTGCAGACAAACGTGGTGATTACAAATCACGTTGCACCGTGGCTTTTCCCTTGATTGAGACATAATGCAAATCACCGGCTTGAGAAATCTGATGGAGGGTTTATTTTTATGTTGTTTTTTTTTGAACCCTTGAACATCCGACCATAATTGGCAAGGCGGAAGCTGCTGAGTGCTGGTCCCACTAGAATGCCTGGCACAGAGCTCTTTTGCAAATCTGACCTCACTCCTCTAAATTGTTATCCCAAGGAAGCTTTGATGTCTTCAGCATAATCATTAAGTTACAACAATTTCTAGCGGCAAAGGGTGAGACAACTTGACATTCTGTACCATCTATATGGTACCCTAAAACAACATGGACAATTGTCATCTAGGGGCTGGTTGAGGGGGAAGGAGTCACCAAGCTGGTCTGCATTTAAATTGGATTGGATTGGATTGGATTTATTCGACTTGTATGCCGCCCTATTCCCAAAGGGATTTAGGCCTTATTAGATTATGATAGAAAGCTGCAAATATTGGGAAAGTACGCGACCCGACAAAAGTGTGCACAACAAAAGCGTCGCTAAAACCGCAACGTCATCAATGCGGCGACAACAGCACGGCGACAGGGCGATTTAAGTTAAGGTAAGGGTTAGGTTTAGGGATAGGTTTAGGGTTAGGTTTAGGGTTAGAGTTAGGTAGGGTTAGGTTTAGTTTTACAGCGTGCTTCTGTCGCCGTGCTGTTGTCGGCGCGATTCAGCTCTCATTCGTCGGAGCGCTTTAGAACTCGCGGTTTTGTCACCGCGGTTTAGTCGGGCGCAGTTTTGTCATTCACCCTTTTGTCGGTGAACTGGAAAGTAGATAGATGGGGAAAGTCCTCACTACTATTTCTAATCATCTCTAATGGGAGCATAACTTCACAGAACTCACCCCAAAGTTATATTTTACTACTGTTATGCTAAAAATTCCTCCTTCATATTTTTTGATCAAATTCCCTTTAATATAACCCTTCCTTCCTTCCTTCCTTCCTTCATTCCTTCATTCCTTCATTCCTTCATTCCTTCATTCCTTCATTCATTTCTGTTATATGGACATCCAGGTCAAATACATGACTCTTTGGGGCAAACAATATTTAAAATAAGATAAAAACCAATATAATACAATTATAAATACTATATTGACATATTATTTATAATTTGATTGAAAATAGTCATATATATATATATATATATATATATATATATATATATATATATATATATATATATATATATATATATATATGATTTTTACAACCCCTGGTAAGCCCCAATTATGGGAGAAAGCTAACTGCTTCCATCATCTGTCAATCGGCTTGTCACAAGAGTCCATCACGACAGAAACCCAATGTTTTTTACTGTTGCCTTTGTTATATTTGTGTTTTTTTATTTGTGCTGATAAATAAATAAAGGGAGACTAATATAGATCTATTTCAAGCTATTTAGCTCTCATCAGCTAGCCATACCCTTACTGGGATTTGAACCTGGGCATTTTTACATACTAGGCAGACTTCTTAGCCATTAGGCCACAGGCTCTTATCCATTATCAGCGAAGCCAGGGTGAAAGGTATCTATTAGATTTTTACAACCTCTGGTAAGCCCCAATTATGGGAGGAAGCTAACTGCTTCCATCATCTGTCAATCGGCTTGTCACAAGAGTCTAATAGATACCTTTCACCCTGGCTTCGCTGATAACGGATAAGAGCCTGTGGCCTAATGGCTAAGAAGTCTGCCTAGTATGTAAAAATGCCCAGGTTCAAATCCCAGTAAGGGTATGGCTAGCTGATGAGAGCTAAATAGCTTGAAATAGATCTATACTAGTCTCCCTTTATTTATTTATCAGCACAAATAAAAAAACACAAATATAACAAAGGCAACAGTAAAAAACATTGGGTTTCTGACGTGATGGACTCTTGTGACAAGCCGATTGACAGATGATGGAAGCAGTTAGCTTCCTCCCATAATTGGGGTTTACCAGGGGTTGTAAAAATCTAATAGATACCTTTCACCCTGGCTTCGCTGATAACGGATAAGAGCCTGTGGCCTAATGGCTAAGAAGTCTGCCTAGTATGTAAAAATGCCCAGGTTCTAATCCCAGTAAGGGTATGGCTAGCTGATGAGAGCTAAATAGCTTGAAATAGATCTATACTAGTCTCCCTTTATTTATTTATCAGCACAAATAAAAAAACACAAATATATATATATATTGCCGGTCAAAGACAGTCCTCCTATAATTTTTTTCCTAACTAGGAATAAAGCCCATTAGGGAATTCATAAGATTATGAAAAGATTTGTAACTAGAAGCAAAGAAAACTCAGTGATCACCAGGTAAAGCACAACGAACCCAAGCAGATTGCCAAAAGTAATGAGATTGTAAAATGTCAAGAAACTAAAACAGAAAAGCCAATGCTGATTTTTTTTTAAAATTTTTAGTTTAGTTTTTGAGGGTGGAGAAAATATTCAAGAAATTACAGAGCAGAATATACTCTAGTTCTGTTTTGCAACTGCTTGCACCTGGAGATGCATATTTCTCATGGCTGTAAAGACTGAGCATCCCCACACTTTAATAATCACATCTAAAAGCCTTTACCTATATATTTTATATTGGCAGGGTTGGTGAATATATATAAACATGGCCTGCTTCCTTAAAACAATTCTTCCCACCTGTCATAGGCTCCATCAAAATCTCCAATACACATCAGCACAGGATGTTGCCAATCTTGCTGTGAAGTTGGCAGCTAAGGATCTCCCCTCTTAAGGGATGCATAAGAAATGTGTAGCAGAAAAAAAAATGTTTAGACCATTATGTGGTTTATTCTTACTAGATGTCTTGATTCTTCCGGTGCAACCTTGAGACCTTTAAAAAAATGAATTTAAATAATGAAAGATGATATTGTTGTGGTTTCAGAGGTGCCTGCTAACTGTGCAAAAATGTCCTGAGCCATCCACAAACTGTATCATAACTGTCTATGCCCTCAAGCATTTAATGGATTTTCTATCCACTTCTATTTGTTTGAATGCATACGTTTCCTTCCAAGTGTCAGCGGAAAATAGCAGAGGCGCAGAAGGAATCTTTAGATCAAATATCACCAATATTTTGAAGACCTCATATACATATATGAGATGGAAAAGCAGTGACATAATAATAATCATCATCATCATCATCATCATTGCTGTAAAAAAATCACACAAACTGATTATAAATTGAGGCACAATTCAGTAGCACAAATGATCAATTGGAATTTGTGCAAAAATTATAATATTAAAACAGCCACAAACTGGTGGGAACATCAGCCTGAAAAAGTCACCGAAAATCAGATGGTCAAGATCTTGTGGGATTTCTGTATACAAACGTACAAAATACTGGCGCATAGTACACCAGACATCACACTGGTTGAGAAAAATAAGGTCACAATCATAGACATCGCAATACCAGGTGATAGCAGGGTCGCCGAGAAGGAACATGAAAAAATCGTAAAATACCAGGACTTAAAAATCGAAATTCAACGACTATGGCACAAACCAGCAGTGGTAATTCCAGTGGTAATTGGCACACTGGGTGCTATTCCAAAAGCACTGGAATTACATTTAAAACAGTTAAAAATTGACAAAATCACCATCAGTCAAATGCAAAAAGCCGCTTGGATCTGCACGCATATTTCGAAAATACGTTATGACGTCCTAGGCCCCTGGGTGGGGCCCGACTAGTAACCAATGCCAAATCCGGTGAAACAACTGGCCGCTGTGATACAATTGTATAATAATAATAATGAGATCTACGGAATGGTTAATATCAAGCGAGGAATTTTCCAGGGTGATTCACTTTCACCTCTTCTCTTCATCATCGCAATGATCCCACTATCAGTAATCTTAAAAAAAATGAAATTAGGCTACCAAACAGCCAAAGAAGCTGAAAAAATTTCGCATTTACTATATATGGATGATTTGAAACTCTATGGAAAGTCAGAAATAGAAATCCAATCATTGACAAACACAGTCCGAGTATTCAGCACCGATATTTCAATGCAGTTTGGCATGGAAAAATGCGCCACTGTATCCATAAAAAGGGGCAAAATCACTGCATGTGAGGGAATTGAAATGCCCAATGGCCAACTAATTAAATGCAATGAAAATGAAGCCTACAAATACTTAGGCATTCTGCAGTTGGATAATATCAAGCATGGAGAAGTAAAAACTATTGTCAGGTGAGAGTACACCAACAGAGTTAGGAAAATTTTGAAATCTAAATTGAATGGTGGAAATACAATCAAGGCCATAAATACCTGGGCAATACCAGTTATAAGATACACAGCTGGCATAGTTAACTGGACACAAGCTGATTTGGACCTTTTGGACCGAAAAACCAGGAAACTAATGACAATGCACTACAGTTTACATCCACGTGGTGATACTGATAGACTGTACCTGCCCCGAAAATCAGGTGGCAGAGGATTATTACAAGTGAAGCAAACAGTTGAAGAAGAAAAACATGCACTGGCTGATTATTTAAAAGAAAGTCAAGAACATCTATTAATCGAAGTAAAGAACAAAAATCTACTGAAGGCCCAACAGACAAAACAAGAATACAGAAAAGATGTGATAAAATCAAGAATGGAGAGTTGGCAGAACAAACCACTGCATGGCCAATTTCTGGAAAAAATAAAAGATAAAGTGGACAGCGAACAAACTTGGTTATGGTTAACAACAGGTACATTAAAGAAAGAAACAGAGTCACTAATCCTGGCTGCGCAAGAACAAGCTATCCGCACAAATGCCATTAAGGCCAAAATCGAAAAATCCTCTGATGATGCCAAATGCAGACTTTGCAAAGAAGCTGATGAAACTGTTGATCACATACTCAGCTGCTGTAAAAAAATCACGCAGACTGATTATAAATTGCGGCACAATTCAGTAGCACAAATGATCCATTGGAATTTGTGCAAAAATTATAATATTAAAACAGCAACAAACTGGTGGGAACGTCAGCCTGAAAAAGTCACCGAAAATCAGATGGTCAAGATCTTGTGGGATTTTCGCATACAAATGGACAAAATACTGGCGCATAATACACCAGACATCACACTGGTTGAGAAAAATAAGGTTACAATCATAGATATCGCAATACCAGGTGATAGCAGGGTCGCTGAGAAGGAACATGAAAAAAATCGCAAAATACCAGGACTTAAAAATTGAAATTCAACGACTATGGTACAAACCAGCAGTGGTAATTCCAGTGGTAATTGGCACACTGGGTGCTATTCCAAAAGCACTGGAATTACATTTAAAACAGTTAAAAATTGACAAAATCACCATCAGTCAAATGCAAAAAGCCGCACTGCTTGGATCTGCACGCATATTACGAAAATACGTTACGACGTCCTAGGCCCCTGGGTGGGGCCCGACTAGTAACCAATGCCAAATCCGGCGAAACAACTGGCCGCTGTGATACAATTGTATAATAATAATAATAATAATAATAATAATAATGCTTAGAAACAACTGGCATTAGCAAAAATATTACATCCTTTACTGAAAAGGCGATGAAACAATGGAGAACTGAGTTGGCAGTAGGGAATGAGATCTACGGAATGGTTAATATCAAGTGAGGAATTTTCCAGGGTGACAAAATACTGATGCATAATACACCAGACATCACACTGGTTGAGAAAAGTAAGGTTACAATCAGAGACATCGCAATACCAGGTGATAGCAGGGTCGACGAGAAGGAACAATTTGGGTCTTCATTTAGTTGACCTCGGAAAGTTGGAAGGCTGAGTCAACTTTGAACTGGTCAGGATTGAACTCCTGGCTATGGGCAGAGTTAGCCTGCAATACTGCCTTCCAACCACTTCGCCACCCCAGATGCATATCTACTACTTTCCCAGATAATACTAGTCATAACCATGTGGCAGCCCATTATCGTAGAGCGCCTCCATGCCAGCAGGCTACATTTGAAAGATGGCTTATTTTGATGTAAATATAATTAACCACATACACATTGAACCTCTTGTGATGAAAGAAGAGTGCCAGATCTCTAATCCGCAGGTTCCTATCATGTAATCCCACCTTACCACAATGCTAAGCAAAAACTGGTTGTTTTTGCTGTTTGGCAGACAGGAATGGAAATGTTGGGAGAGAAACATGCAGAAACATGCAAATAAACATCAAACACTGATCTCTACTTATTCCACATTAAAATTATAAGGATAGCACAGTTCAGCTACCTTGTTACTGAGGCTAAATAGAGATGGCTTGTCAGGCCAGACATATTATGTTGACATTGTTTCCCCCATTTGCTCTAACTTGAGCAGCCGAGAAATGAAATAATTAAAACACAATTGATATCTATTTGCTAGTGTGGCTGACAGCACTACAGCATTTTAATTTACAAAATGAGATGTGTTGTTAAATCCATCTGTCCATTAATGTGACCCGCCAGCCAAATCTAGCAAGCAAGAGAAAAGAGTGAACGCAAAGGCATTTTGCAAGTCAGCGCTATTCTGAAGGTTTGCTCCATTAATTATTATGCTGGGGAAATTATGCTTGTTTCCATTCCTGCTTGCTGGTGTGCAGGTGGCTTTGTTCTTATCTTAATGAGATACTGAATATGTGCTAAACATTTGCACTTTAAAGGCCGCTGTCTTCCAGCATGAAGGGACGGATACATCCAAGAAGCACTCATAACTCTACATGGGGCTACCCTTGAAAAGCATTCGGAGACTGCAGCTAGTCCAGAATGCAGCCGTGTGAGCGATATTGGGTGCACCGAGGTACACCCACGTTACACCTGTCCTCCGGACGCAATTGGTCTCCGGACACAATTCAAGGTGTTGGTTATTACCTTTAAAGCCCTACATGGCTTAGGGCCAGAGTACCTTTGAGACCGCCTACTGCCACATACCTCCCAGCGGCCAGTAAGATCCCACAGATTGGGCCTCCTTCAGATGCCGTCAGCCAGACAGTGTCGGCTGGCGGGCCCCCGGAGGAGAGCCTTCTCTGTGGCTGCTCCGACTCTTTGGAATCAGCTACCCCCAGAGATCCGGAACCTTACCCACTCTCATGGCCTTCAGGAAAGCTGTTAAAACCTGGCTGTTCCAGCAGGCCTGGGGCTGTTGACCTCACTGTTGAGGTCCAGCCCCGATTAGAATGAATGCATGTGTTGTGTTTTAAATTGTCTTTTTTTCTCTCTTTTTTGAGTCCTTCGGGATTGGGCAGCATATAAATTTTGATAATAAATAAATAAATAAATAAATAACATGCTGGGATTCCCAAGATTTCAGGAGATTAAGTTGGCATCTATTCAACTTGATCAAAACACAGGGATGTTTTGCAGGTGAATTATTGCATAACATTTATGCAGTGGGAACAAAAGCTTTCCATGGGTTGTAGGTTCTTCAAAAACCGATTGGTCCAAAAGAGGGGAAAGATACAGATAGTCCTCGACTTACAATAGTACATTTAGTGACTGTTCAAATTTACAACATCACTGAAAAAGTGATTTATGACCGTTCTTCACATTTACAACCATTGCAGCATCCCCGTCCCCCTTTATGCCCTCGTCACCCCGAGACTGGATTACTGTAACGCGCTCTACATGGGGCTGCCCCTGAAGAGTGTTCGAAGACTGCAGTTGGTCCAGAATGCAGCCGCGCGAGCGATACTGGGTGTACCTAGATACACCCATGTTACATCTATCCTCTGCGAGCTGCACTGGCTCCCCATTGGTCTCTGGACGCGCTTCAAGGTGCTAGTCGTTACTTTTAAAGCCCTACATGGTTTAGGACCTGGCTACCTGAGAGACCGCCTCCTGCCAATTACCTCCCAACGACCAATAAGATCGCACAGGTTGGGCCTCCTCCGGGTGCCATTGACCGGACAATGCCGGCTGGCAACTCCCCGGGGGAGGGCCTTCTCTGTTGCTGCGCCGGCCCTGTGGAACGATCTACCTGCAGAGATCCAGACCCTTCCCACTCTCCCGGCCTTCCGTAAGGCCATCAAGACCTGGCTGTTCCGGCAGGCCTGGGGCTGTTGATTGATATCCAGCCCCACTTAGACAGAATGAATGGTGTGTTAATTTTAATAATTGTATCTCTTATTTTAAATTTTTAAATGTTTTTATCTTGCCTTTGAGCCGGCCAGAGTCCCAATGGGAGAGGGCGGCATACAAATTTTATTAAACTAAAAACTGAACTGAAACTTTACAAACCATCTTGAATCAATACTTAAGTGAATCACTGCAGTTGATAAGTTACTAATTGTTAGGTGAATCTGACTTCCCCATTGCCTTTGCTTGTCAGAGGGTTGCAAAGGATCTTGGGACGTAGCAACAATCATCATAAATATGAATCAGTTGCCAAGCGTCTGAATTTTGATCACATGATCGTGAGGATACTGGAAAGGTCTTAACTATGAAAAGCTGTCATAAGTCACTTTTTTCAGTGCCATTTTAACTTAGAATGGTCACTAAAAATATTCACAGAAATTTGGACACACAAATACATTTGATTTCAAATGCAATATTTGGAAAATTGATTTCTGACAGGGTTTGACTGATTATCTGTAACGGTATCCTTGACAATACCCGAAAGATAGTTGTGTTTCATATTGGGCTTGATAGTTGATCTGCAGTGCCACGTAACTCTTGAGTAAGCTGTTAACTAACAAGCTACCACCTTGCACATTGCGGGTGGGAGCTTCCTAGGGCTTCATCCTAGTTTATCATTATGGACAGTCCTAGGTAACTGAAAATCATATTGTCGATGTGAAGATGGTACAAATTAATTTCAGCAGAGTTGATTTACTGAGAATAATTTAGAAGTGGAGTGAGAGAGTTATCTGTAATCAACTCAGATATAAATAAACCGTTATGGAGCCTCATAAACATCTTCAGTTTTATTACTTATGAATAGGACTCTTAAAATTGAATATTGCAACTCAGTTCTCTTTTGGAGAATCAGTGGGATTTTTCATGTTTTCAACAACCAAACCCATCAAACAACCTCACACAGGGTTCAACAGTTCAGAATTAAGCCTGCAACTATAACCTACTACCATTTCCTGATACTCAAAAAGAAATATCTACAGTATATGTTTAGAGAGATGTTAGAATTTGAACTGAGCGGTATTGGGAAGCTTGAACTGTAAACATGTTGTGATAGTGTGCAAAGTGAAATGATAAGTTGGAGGTCCATATTATTTACAGTCACCCACAGGGTTTGGCATTTTGGAGGACCGAAGAACAGATACTTTGAACAGTGTAATGTCAATCTAATCATCAGACTAAAAGAGACAGACTCTGACTGATATTTGCAAGGTAGCAAGCTGGTTGGGTAACCAGAGCATGAATGTCGCACAGCTGCCACTGTGGAGAACTGCATAGAAGGTGCCAGGCTCCCAAAACCAAGAAAAACCTGTGGTGATTCTTCCAAGTTGAGTTCTTTATTATTCCACATTTATAGACAGAACGTTGCAAAACCAAAGCCTTCTAATATCTGCACCTACTGGTACCACATGTATTTGTATTTGTATTTAGTTTATTTGTATGCCGCCCTTCTCCAGGAGGGACTCAGGGTGGCGAACAACTCAGAGGGGAAAGGGAACATAAACAACAGTACACATAATTAAAATACACGAAAATCGCACAGCCATACCAGTCGAGAGGGGAGGGGAACTCATCAACCCCAGGCCTGCCGGCACAGCCAGGTTTTGACAGCTTTCCAGAAGGCCTGGAGAGAGGTGAGGGTCCGAATCTCTGCGGGGAGCTCGTTCCAAAGGGCCGGAGCTGCCACAGAGAAGGCCCTCCCCCGGGTAGTAGCCAGATGGCATTGGCTGGTGGACGGAACCCGGAGGAGGCCAACCCTGTGAGATCTGACGGGTCTTTGGGAGGTAATTGGCAGCAGGCGGTCTCTCAAGTACCCAGGTCCAATACCATGAAGGGCTTTATAAGTTATGACTAGCACTTTGAAGCATATCCGGAGACCGATTGGTAGCCAGTGCAGCTCGCGGAGGATAGGTGTAACGTGGGTGTACCGAGGTGCACCCACAATCGCTCGCGCGGCTGCATTCTGGACAAGTTGAAGTCTCCGAATACTCTTCAAAGGCTGCCCCATGTAGAGCGCACATGCACTGAGAACTATTAAGGAGAAACTGTCTTCACCTTCATTCTCCCACACTAACTATCTAAACTGAGTTGCCTCTTATTCTTCTGGAATGCAGCCCCTCTGTCCTGGGAACCCAGCCTACTCTATTGCATCGCAGGAGGACC
Source organism: Thamnophis elegans (assembly GCF_009769535.1). Classification (NCBI taxonomy): domain Eukaryota; kingdom Metazoa; phylum Chordata; class Lepidosauria; order Squamata; family Natricidae; genus Thamnophis; species Thamnophis elegans. The sequence continues at coordinate 1,782,374 of NC_045545.1, forward strand.
TAGATGGGGCATATTAGTGGGGAAGCACTAATTGTCCTCTCTTGAAGCTGAGGTGGCGCAGTGGTTAGACTGCAGCACTGCAGGCCACTACAACTGACTGTTATCTGCAGTTCGGCGGTTCAAATCTCATCGGCTCAAGGTTGACTCAGCCTTCCATCCCTCCGAGGTGGGTAAAATGAGGACCCGGATTGTTGTTGGGGGTGATATGCTGACTCTCTAAACCGCTTAGAGAGGGCTGAAAGCCCTATGAAGCGGTATATAAGTCTAACTGCTATTGCTATTGAAGCATTTCTAGTTTGCCAGTTACTATTCTAGTTCAGGTATTAAAGCACCCTGAGTTAGCCCTACAAGAACGAACCATGGGTCATCATCAGCCCTCCCCCACCAGCCCATAACCTATTAATCTCCAAAGCATCATGGAATAGATGCCCTGTAAGAGGCTCGGGGGGTGTTTAACTCTATGAGGATATGTATAATATTGCTATTGGCCCCCATTTGCAATTTGTTCAAGCCGTACTTTGAAGGTTCTTTTTTTTTTCCTCCAGAAATGTAAAGTATTCATAAAAGCTAACAACTGAGTAAATTAGCATTGATGGAAGTTTTCTTGCTCTCCATCAGGAAATGATGTACTTGAAACTCATTACAGATCTTCACAGAATGTCTGTCGATTGTGCCCTGGGCTTTGTGTGAATCAGCACACGCTGCTTTTGCTGCATAATTCATATCTCTTGTGTCATGTTTAATGTCTAACATGCATTCCTTGTTAATTAGCAAAATAAAAATTGCCCCCCTCCCTTACTCTGAACTAGAACCAGAGGATTGCTGGAAAAGTCAAGAAGAACATAGATTTTATTTTCCACACTATATACATTTTAAACTGAATTTTAATGGCCACTCTATACAGTTTTTTAAATGGAGTATGAAAGGATTAGACTAATTCTTGAATGCTTACCTCTCTGGATTTTGTCTGGCACTTATTTATGACTTGAATTGATTTGTAAGGCCAGTCATTAACCTAAGTGACTCTAAGTGGCTATACAAATCAAATAAATAAAAAATACAAATGAGATTGAAATGAGGGCCTCCTGTTCTGTTTTATCTAGCATACTACATCTAACCAATGGAACTTACTAAGTTACTGTGAGTTTCATGGGACTATAAGTTTCCTTCCTACCTTCCTTCCTTCCTTCCTTCCTCCCTTCCTTCCTTCCTTCCTTCCTCCCTCCCTCCCTCCCTCCCTCCCTCCCTCCCTCCCTCCCTCCCTCCCTCTCTTCTTTCCTTCTGCTGTAGGTTTCAATTATGGTAATACTTTAAACAACATAAATGTTGAATCCAAATTTTACAGGCTTTTATTGAAACTCTTTGTTCAGAGTTTCAGTAAGATGTTAAAAGATTATCAATCTCCATTGGCATTTGTTCTGCAGAATTTTGGGTCAGCTCAGTCTTAATCAGAAGATTATAGTCCAATTGAGATATTACAGGATCCCAGATAATTCTAAAGAAATTTGAAGTATTATCAGTGTGCCTCAATAACTCTGATGCTGTCTTGAGTTCTGTCTGCTCCAAGACAAAAGGAAACTACTGGACTTGATAAGAAAGATAGAATTACTGAAGAAACTGAAGAAATGGAAGGAAGATTCTACCCAGGAAGAGTGATAATTTCAAGCAGTGATCATGAGGACCAGGAAAGAGCAGAATCTGGAATTCTGAACTTGGATGATTTAATAACTTCATAGAACTCATGAATATTCCTCTTTTCTTAGTGGTTCAGTTCCTGCTCTAGTCTTGAAGCTCCTTGATCCAACTCCAAGATTCCTGCCTAGATCAATGCCTGCTAAAACTCTAAACCATAGTTACTGTACATCCATACCAGAAATAGGTCACGGGCATCAAGGAATACATCTGAAGGAAGGAGGGAAAGTATTTTGAATGATTTTTTCCATTCTTTGAAAATAAAAGCATTCTGTATTATTTGGGGAAATGGTGAAAATATTCACCACTATTACATGGTGAAAGTTGTCTTCCTCTCTTGTTCAGTGGGAGCCTTTAATGCAGTGTTTCTCAACCGTGGCAACTTGAAGATGTCCGGACTTCAACTCCCAGAATTCCCCAGCCAGCGAATGCTGGCTGGGGAATTCTGGGAGTTGAAGTCCAGACATCTTCAAGTTGCCAAGGTTGAGAAACACTGCTTTAACGGATCTCAATCCTTTCTGTAACTACAAGGATCCTTCCAATAGCACATGAGCAATCCAAGATTCAATTAATTCTCACTGTTGAGTTGAGTGAAAACAAATAATTGTTCCTAGTGTAATATGCACTGCGCTAATTGTGTTTGCGTGGAGAAACACTCACAATTACCAACACTTCTCTTTAACTGCTTGCAGCATAAATAAGGTAATCCTGATTGCACAATTTGATATTTTGTGATCTATGGTTTCATTATTGTTTAGTCCACCTAGCACCAATTACAAAATATATGTAAAGCAGGGAGACGGGCAGAATGAAGAAAACAGTATTGGGCACAGTGAACAAAGATTTAACAATATTGACTGGTGAAATATTCTTTCGTTTATGAATCGCAGCATTTTTGCATGCAGTAGTTCATTTACAATAAAGATTTTTCCCATCACTTTAGCATTTCACCCCAGGGCGAAAAGGAAAAAAAAAAATCATCCCAAGTATTGATTCTTCGTTCTATCCTAAATGAGAAATAGGGATTAATTTTTCTTACTCAAATCTAACTCTGTTTTTGAAATGCATTGTCTTGGTTCAGCAGAGTCCAGCATTTTGAGCTGAATTACATCACATTTAACCTCCTTGTGAGGATTTCACTGTTAAAAATGTTTAATTTCTTTTGACACAAATCCTACCATTTTGAATATTGGTTAAAGGTGAAAGAAAAGCAATAGAATTATTAATAAATTGAGGTGAAGAATATTCCTCAAGGAAAGAATGTGCATATTGTTAGCCTAGAGCTCTCAAATAATTTGAGATGATTAATTAGTTCCCATTCCTTTTCTGAATATCTAAGGCAGAAAATCTAAATATTTAGAACTGTGTACTTAATGCAATTCTTAGAAAGTAATCCAGTTGATCTCGATATGCATTGATTGACTTTAAATATACACATTGTTGTATACTTCTGCAGTGGTTTAACCAAATAGTATATCAAGGTGATAATCCATCCTTTGAATACTTGTGAGAACTTTTGTGCATATGTACCTTCCGATCAATGTTAACTCTTGGAATCTACCCAGACAAGTCTCACCAGCTTTCTTGACGAAGTTTTTCAGAAATGGTTTGCCACTGCAAATGCTGTGATAATGTCATCTGAATTGCTAACATAATTTGTGGCTTATATTTAAAATGTAAACGGTAACAAAAACACAGAATAAGACAAACATGCAGACAGTACCAAACATTAAGAACAATTAAAATCATGCAATACAGCCACGAGGAGAATGCAATAATTCATGAACAATGGACTTTGCTCCACACGCAGGCTACATATGCTGAAGTCATCTATGAACCTCCTAACAATTCTCCATGCATTTATCCAGAAGGAAATTCAACTGAGTTCCTTTGGCCTTGTTTCTGGATTATTTAATAGGTGGTTCATTTATTCTGGATTCTTTCCTTCCTGCTCCTATTCAGAAGCTTCTCAAAAGTTTTTGGGAAACCTGAGGGTCAAACTCCTTCTGTCCAATTTCCTTTTAACAAGAAGAAACTGCATAAACCACCTTTTTAGTCAAAGCACAACATACCCTTAAAATATTTTTAAAAACAAATTCAGCAAAGCAGAAGTACCAAATCAATTCAGCAGCAGTCAGCGGTGTTGATAAAATATAGATAAAATTTCTACCCCATCCCTTCCTCCTTGTCAGGAGTTCACAATGACACAGCTTTTCATCAGGCAATTAAAAAACGTTAACACTGATGCTGGGTGAAACTCCCTGGAAAGGAACCTGTTTGATTTCATGACAAAGAAAATTCAGAAGACAGATCTCTATAGTCTACACTCAGGGACATATATGCAGTAGAACAGCTGAAAGCCAAAGATTATGTTATGTAAAAAAAAAATTAAATGATAAATTAACAAAACTTTTTTGCTGGCATTTTCCACAAGCTTTCCAATATTACCTAAAAGTGGATAAATAAAGTTGAATTGTCAAAAATTTTGAGACTCTAGAAAGAGTGTAGAGAAGAGCAACAAAGATGATTAAGGGTCTGGTGATTAAAATATATAAAGAATGGTTGTAGGAATGGGTTTGTCTAGTTCAGTGGTAGTCAACCTGGTCCCTACCACCCACTAGTAGGCGTTCCAGCTTTCATGGTGGGCGTTAGGGGTTTGCTATAACTCTGCTTTATAAATTTTATAAAGTAAAGTTACTTCCCTACTTTATAAATCACCATTACTGTGGAACTGGTGGGCGGTTAGAAAATTTTACTACTAACAGAGATACAAAAGTGGGTGGTAGGTATAAAAAGGTTGACTATCCCTGGTCTAGTTTAATGAAAATAAGGATTAGGGTTGATATGATAACAAGTGTTCCAATATTTAAGGCAGTGGTCCACAACCTTTCCAGCTTGACGGCCCAGCAGGAGGGGAGAGGGGATGGTTCCATGTAAGTGGCAGGTGCACACACTCATATGCAAAGCTCACACAAGTGAAGCTTTGTGGGTGAGCTTGTGTGTCCACCATTCATGCAAGCGGAGCTGCGCATGCACACTGCTCGCCCAATGCTTGCACAACCTGGTTCTGAACAGGCTGTGGCCCAGTAGTTGGCCATGGCCTACAGCCCTTTAGATCAAGGGACCCGAGCCTTGATCTAAAGCCGAGGTGACGCAGTGGGTAGAGTGCAGTACTGCAGGCCACTTCAGCTGACTGTTATCTGCAATTCAGCGGTTCTAATCTCACCAGCTCAAAGTTGACTCAGCCTTCCATCCTTCCGAGGTGGGTGAAATGAGGACCCAGACTGTGGGGGCGATATGCTGACTCTGTAAACCGCTTAGAGAGGGCTGTAAGCGGTATATAAGTCTAACTGCTATTGCTATCTAAAGGGGCGCCACAAAGAAGAGAGGGTCAACCTATTCTGGAAAGCACTTGAAGGCAGAACAGGAAGCAATGGATGGAAATTAATCAAAGAGAGATCCAAGAACTAGAACTAAGGAGAAATTAGAGTTAGAACAAGCTAGAAACATTAATCAGTGGGACGGCTTTGCCTTCATAAGTTGTGGGTGCTCCATCACTGGAGGTTCTTAAGAAGAGATTGGACAACCATTGGTCTGAAACAGTAGAAGGTTTCCAGCTTGAGCAGGGGGTTGGATTAGAAGACCTCCAAGCTCCCTTCCAATTCTGTTATTCTGTTACTCTTATTACATCTTGCTCATCTTCCTAACCTACATCAATGGTTCCCAACATGGGGCCCACGCCCCACAGGGGGGGCAATTTGATTTTTAATGGGGGTAATTTGAACCTTGTTTAAACCAAGTTAACGGCCTTTTAGGCTTCCTCCGTGTGAGTATACTTCACTTTTTGAGTAAAGTAAGAATTATATGTCATGGGGGGGGGGGATCAGCATTTTAGAGATGCTTAGATGGGGCATGGGCCAAGAAAAGATTGGGAACCACTGCTTTACATCATCATGCCACAATTACAATGTTCACTGACATTTCATCTTCCATTATCTTCCCCACCACCACAGGCAACGTTTCTATAAGGATGACTACACAACTCCCGAATGAGAACTTCCCATGTGCGATTTGGTGATCAGCTTGGAAAGAATGAAATGGCGGCTGATACCAAAACTCCCGTCTCTTTTTCTGGGTTGCAGAAAGGGACTTCCTGTATCAATAGGACCCGGATTGTTGTTGGGGGCAAGAGGCTGACTCTGTAAACCGCTTAGAGAGGGCTGAAAGCCCTATGAAGCGGTATATAAGTCTACTGCTATTGCTAATACAAAATTCTGCAATCCTTCACTCAACTTCTGTGCACTGAATGATAGCAGGGACTATCAGCCTGAGATTCCCTTCCCTTCAAGGAGCTAAACATGAAAAGCAAAGTTGCCCAATCTACAGTACACATTCTCCTGATAAGAGAGCGACTTCATACATTGTCAGAGGAGCTCCTCCTGCTGATGCGATGAAACATTGCAGAAGTTAAACATGGACTATATAAGCAGTGAAGTCTGTACATTTAGAGCTGTGCTCCAAAACATATATGCAAATAACATGCCGAAAATTCACCTTTCCACACATACAATTAGAGGCAAAAGCAATAGGCTACAAGTAAAATACTTTAATGAAGTATAATTGAGTCATCCTCCTTTTGTATAAAATCATTTAAAATATTCCAACATGAAATAAAGATAGCACACTGCTTATAAATAATGTATATTCCATGACAGGTAGCCCTCAACTTACAACCATTCATTTGGCGAACGTTACAACAGCACTGAAAAGAGTGTCTTATGATTGATTTTCTGAGTTACAACTTTGCTTCTTGTTCTACCCCTCAGGTGCTTTGGAGATTAGCTTGACTCCTTCTTCTTTGTTGCAGTCCCTGAGATATTGGAACACTGCTAGCGTGTCTCCCCTAGTCCTTCTTTTCATTAAACTAGACATACCCAGTTCCTGCAACCGTTCTTCATATGTTTTAATCTCCAGTCCCCTAATTATCTTTGTTGCTCTTCTCTGCACTCTTTCCAGAGTCTCCACATCTTTTCTACATCATGGTGACCAAAACTGAATGCAGTATTCCAAGTGTGGCCTTACCAAGGCATTTATAAAGTGGTATAACACTTCATGTGATCTTGATTCTATCCCTCTGTTTATGAGGCCCAGAAATGTGTTGGCTTTTTTAGAAGCTGCTGCCCACAGCTGGCTCCCATTTAAATGGTTGTCCACTAGGACTCCAAGATCCCTCTCACAGTTACTACTATTGAGCAAGGTACCACCTATACTGTACCTGTGCATTTCGTTTTTCTTGCTTAAATGTAGAACCTCACTCTTTTCACCATTGAATTTCATTTTATTAGATGTTCAAGTTTGCCCAATGTTCACGTTTGTCAAGATCCTTCTGTATCTTAAGCCTGTCTTCTGGAGTGTTGGCTATTCCTGCCAGCTTGGTGTCATCTGCAAATCTGATGAGTTCCCCATTTATTTCCTCATACAATTCATTAATGAAGATGTTGAAGAGTACTGGGCCTAAAACAGAGGCTTGGGGGCACTCCACTGCAAACCTCCCTCCATGTAGATGCAGTTACATTGAGGGCTACACGTTGAGTGCAGTTGGCCAGCCAGTTACAAATCCATCTGGTGGTGATTCTGTCTAACCCATATTCTTCTATTTTACCTAGTAGTAGGTTATGGTCTACTTTATCAAATGCCTTACTGAAGTCCAGGTAAACTATATTGATGGCATTCCTCTGGTCCACTAATTTTGTCACTTTGTCAAAGAATGCAATAAGATTAGTCTGGCATGATCTGTTTTTGACAAACCCATGTTGGCTTTTGTCTATTACTTTGTTTACTTCTAGGTATTCGCTAATTCATTGTTTGATTATCTTTTCCAGAATCTTTCCTGGTATTGAGGTCAGGCTGATAGGTCTGTAGTTTACTGGATCTATTTTTTCCCCCTTTTTTGAAGATGGGAACCACATCAGCTCTTTTCCAGTTCTCTGGCAGTTCCCCGGTGCTCCAGGATCTCTGAAAGATATAGTTCAGTGGTTCTGAGATCTCATCTGCCAGTTCCTTCAGAACCCTGGGGTGTAATCCGTCCAGTCCTGGTGATTTGAACTCATCTAGGGTAGACAGGTGCTCACTTACCATTTTCTTCCCTATTTCAACTTGTGTTTCTAATCTGATTTTTGCGGTGCTGTTTTTGATAGGTTGGACTGTTTTATCCCTTTGTGTAAAGACAGATGCAAAAAATGAGTCAAATGGTTCTGCTTTCTCCCTGTTGCTTGTCACCTTCTTGCCACTTTCTCCAAGCAATGGACCAATTGTTTCCTTGACTTTTTTCTTGTTTTTAACATGTTGGAAGAAGAATTTATACTGACACATTTTAATTTAATCTAAGTATTGATGATAACACTATCTTGGTTCATCTTGGTTCATCTTGGTTCAAAAATGACTACTTTGTCACAGTCTCACAGATCTCACAGATTTTTCAAAACACCCCTGGAATGTTTGACTTAATAATTCTAATAAGAAGAAAGGGATTTAACTTCAAACTAGTTTCTAGAAATTCAACTCAATTACTCCCGAAAGATTTGACCTCTGTTTCCACGAAGTCTGTTTCTTCTGTAGTTTTCTGCACTTGAAAGTCTGTGGTATTTCCTCTAGAGAATGGGATTTTTTTCCCTACTGCTACAGCTATAGCAATGTCAACTGTGCTGGCAGCTCAGCTATCATTTTACATCTGACACTATGCACCAGGATTATTACTAAAGGGAAATGACATTTGCCATACGAAATGTAATGGAAAGTATTCAGGAAACTTTCAGGAAAATGGCTTAATGGAGAGAAAAAAAGAAGAGCCATAAAAATATATTGTGAGACGTGACAACATAGGAAACAAGTAATGTAAAGATCTGGCATCTTAAGAGGATACACCTAATGCAATATGTAAAAAAGACACCACACTAGCTGTCTCAAAAGTTGGCTGTTCCATTCTCCTTTGAGGATAAACAAAGTAGTGGAATTCAGCCGGTTCGCACCTATTCGGGAGAACCGGTTGTTAACTTTCTAAACAGTTCAGAGAACTGGTTGTTGGAAGAAATCTCCTTTTGTTTTTTCCTACTTTATAGGGCTAATCCTGTAAGGAAGGCAGGAAGGAAACATTCTGGTGTTGTTTCTAGCCTAATCTTTATTGACCTGCTTACAGAAACTGCCTCTCCGGTTAACCCTTATTACATTATAACAGCTAAGGCGAAGCGCCCATCAACCTGAGTGACCTTGAGTAGGCCATGCCCACCCAGTCACATGACCACCGAGCCCCACCTACCCAGATGGTCATTAACTGGTTGTTAAATTATTTAAATCACAAATTATTTGAATCACCACTGGAATAAGCCTATTCTATTTTGCAAATATTTCTAAAAATTTATGAATTGTGCATATAGAGAAATGAATGAGTATATCCCAGAACACAGCACTCCTGTAATAACATTCTCAACTTCTTTAAGAGTAATAGCTACAACTGCACTCTGAAAGCAGTTTTTTTATACTCCCAAAGACAGACCTGGATAAAATTCCTCTCCCCGCCTCCCTCTCCCTCCCTCCCTCCCTCTCTTCAGTAAATCCAGTAAAGAACCAATAAAGGAGAATATTTGTTGCTCGGGGTTGAAATGATGATGGGGCACTGATGATGTTCCCTAGTTTGGGTAATGAAACATCTGCAAGAAAACAACCCCTTACAATAATATTTGCATAACTCATGTCCAAAAAGGAATACATGTTACCAGATATTCAGAACCAAAAAAAAAAAAAACCCTAGTTTTATCAGGACTCCATTTTATAATGAAATTCTATTTGAATGTACATAGGAGGATCAAATCAGACATGTATTAAAGATCCATTTAATACTTTTATTGTTTCTTCCAACAGGTAAAGTTTAGGGAGAAGTGGGGAGAAAGCACAAAAGCGAAGAAATTAGGGAACTGCAAGAGAAAAGCCTCCCCCCCCCCCACCTTTCATTGACATTCAATGTATACACAATTCTTGGAGAGCAGTTTTCCATCTCTCAAACTGCAAACAAATTAACTATAAAGATAAGATGCTCTGCAGCCTGGGTTAAGCAGAATGGATCAGTTCCTGTTTTTTTACTGAAAAACCATCTCCACTCATGTGCTTAAGATCAGTGATGTGTGGTGAGGTTTATGGCTGGTGAGGCAGCAATTTTTTTAGACTTGTGGACTTCAACTCCCAGAATTCCCCTCCTTCCTCCCTCTCTCCCTCCCTCCCCCCTCTCTCAAACCACACACACACACACACACACACACACAGAGAGAGAGAGAGAGAGAGAGAGAGAGAGAGAGAGAGAGAGAGAGACAAAGTTGCACCAGGAGGATGAAGTTTGAATTCCTCCCCATCCCTCCAACCCACACGTACCTTTTCCAGCTGTTTCAACTCTGTTCTTGCCTGCCATCATGAAAAGAAAAAAAATGTAAAAGGAAAAAGGCAAGAGCTGAGGTCAGGCTGAGCTAGTTGCTGCCAGAGTCACCGTGTGGATGACTCTGCTTAACTGTTTAAAAAAGCATCTAAAAAGCGCCCTCTACAGGAAGAGGTAGAGAATGACGTGCCTCACCTACATCAGGAATTTTTCGGCTTTTAACCCTTGCTTAACTCTGCTCGAGTGATCATAAAAAGTCAGACTAGATGAGGCACGTCGTTCTCCTGCCGCCTCCTGTAGAGGGCGCTTTTTTAGAGGCTTTTTTGAACAGTTAAGCACTAAGCAGAGTCATCCACGGTGACTCTGGGAGCAACTAGCTCAGCCTGACCTCAGCTCTTGCCTTTTTCCTTTTACATTTTTTTTTTCTTTTCATGATGACGGTGGTGAGGCTCTGCCTCTCCTGCCTCCCCTGACTGCACGTCCCTGCTTAAGATGCATCGTTAGAAATAACTGGATATTTCAGGGGCAAAGAGGTCCCGTCATATTTTTAGCATATCTCTGGCAGAGCAAAAAAAAAACCAGAGTTTTCTTTTACAGTTTAACTCAGTGTGAACTGAAGCGGACTGTGAGACCAATTGCCACTGGGTTATCAATGACCTTTTATGAATAGTATACAGAAGGAAGAATAAGCTGGCCTTGAGCTCATACAGTAAACGTTTTATGAATGATACCCCGTTTTGGGGGTGGGTGGGTGGGTGCAGGAATGATAGAAATATGTTTTCCAGACCATTTTTCCAATTCTTTCCTACTTTCCTCCAGGGTTCTTTTGATGCCAAATGCGTTTCAATCTGACCAAGGTGCTTGTTATAGAGAAGGTTGGGGGAAACAAAAGGCATCGTGTTAATGATAAATTGAAAAATACTTGGAAAATACAAGGAATTGATGCTCTGGGAGTCATGGTGACTGGAGTTCCCTCAAAGGGTATTAAGAAGGATCCAGTTGCAGTAACTAAAGATGGAACCTTGCCACATCACACTACTGCAAAAAGATAATTTATTTTCAAAGAAATCGCCCTCCGCAGAGTTTAATCATTCATAAGTACATAGAAGGACATAAATCAATCTGGAGCCAAAGCTGTACTTTAAATAAAAGTTATTTAACTATGTCAGAGGCGAGCAATATGGTTCTGATGTGTCTAGCATAGGCCTTTTCACCGGATCACTTATTTGTTTTCATTAATAAGTCTGCTCAATTTTATCCCGATGGTGTAGAGTTGCTGTCATGTTTTGTTTAATTTTATTTTTAAACAGGTGGGGGGGAGAGAGAGATGTAGAAACTTAGGTCAGGAACCACAAAGTCCCAGAGGAATTTTCTAGGCCCCTTTTGGTACATCAAACTCTTTTTTTCCAAGTTTTAGAAAGACTCTTTAATTCTGAGAACCGTTTACCATATGGAATAGAAGCTTATTTTTCTTTTGTCTTTTCCTCTTTTTTTTCAGTTTGTTAAAAAAAAAACCAAAACTTTGAGTTTTATTTCAAAGTCTTCCTAACATTCCATTTGAGATTTTTTTAAAAATTCCCAAGTTCTCTTTGTTTTACTTCCTTTTAAACAACAATAAGCTGTCAAAAACTGGAGGGAGGGGGGGGAGCAATCATGTCACACTATAAATTAAAACAATGGCCGTAAATCAGGAACGTATTAAATCAAAACATCTTGAATAAGCTTCTGGATCTGTTTTTATTTTTTTATTTTTACAAAGGACAACAGAATCCCCAAAGTAGTGAGATTCCAAATCTTTTCCTACCGGTTCTGCGAGAGAGCGCTTTGCACGCACACACGCGCACGGCACTCAAAGGCCGCCCTCGGAGTCAACACTGGGGAGCTGAGCTGTTGTTTAGAATATAGGATAGGGAATGGTGGGAGAGGGAGGGCGGGGCCAGCCAGAGGTGGTATTTGCCAGTTCTCCGAACTACTCAAAATGTTCGCTACCAGTGCACCAGAACTGGTCCGAACCGACTGAATACCACCTCTGAAAATGGTGCACAATCTAGAATAACGGTGAATTTGCCTGAGTCCGGGCAAACCTGACTTCCAATATAGAATCTGTAACAATGATTTATTTACTGTAACCCATCTTTGCTTTTTGTTTTTTTCTCCTTTTCCAGTGCTTAGCCTGATCAAAGCTAATTGTTTCACTGACCTGCTCTGCAATGTAAGTTTCTCAGAAACAGAGTAGAAAGAGGATTTATAGAGACGATTCTAGGAACTACTTTCTTAGGAAGGAACTACTGAAGAAAGTTTTCCTGTTTGCTTCTATTAATTAGAGCGCCGAGGTGGCGCGGTGGTACATTCTTCTGCTCTGCAAACAGCAGATTTGTATTGTATTGGCAGTGATTCCTTCATCCTATGTCTGAGGAAAGGTAAGTTGGCAAAAAAGACACTATGAGGCAATTCTTTTCCCCTGAGAAAGGACTACTTGAAAAAGCTCAGAAGGATTCTGCCAATTGATGAATTAACAGAAGAAAGACCCACATTTGCTTCATGGCAGACTGTAAACAAATATGTAAACTATCTAGAACAGTGTTTCTCAACCTTGGCAACTTGAAGATGTCTGGACTTCAACTCCCAGAATTCTGGGAGTTGAAGTCCGGACATCTTCAAGTTGCCAAGGTTGAGAAACACTGATCTAGAAGAACATTAAGGAATATGTTCCACTCCTGAAGCCATTGTCTTGTTTCTTTCTTTCCCTTACAAACTCTTCATGTTTTGACTCCACAAAGTTTTGTTCCATGCAAAATGTTTGTTACTACCACAATTCTACTTTCATGAAATGAACAGAACTTGTATGCCATAAGTACTTTAGCTACGGGGACCCAGAGAAACTGGAAGTCTCCACTTCAAATGCTGCTTGAACCATGAAATCATAATACAGCCTTAAACAAATCACTCTGTCATCTGCAGATATTGAAGATGTTGATGTTGTTTGAGCCAGTTTCTAGAACATTGTGTGTTTTATCAAAATAATATAGATAAAACATTTGCTCTTGTGTGTTTATCTTGCAGTATGTCTCCGATTATTAGCTATAGTATTAATATTATTATGAGTAACACATAATACTTTGTGAAGCTTCCCTTTTTCACTGAGGTTTATGGAGGAATCCCGAAGGGATTGTGACCTCTTTCCATTTGCCTTCAAGTTCCGGAGTTTAATTTGTTCTATTTAGAAAGTCTCCTAGGCCATTTCATTATTTGTTCAATTATTAGGGCTTCTATGAACTGCTTTAAAAAATGAACAGCCTCAGCTGGTTACTGGAGGTAGAGCTATATTTTAATAATACAGTGCTAAGAGAATTTAGATTGTCTGTATCGTGGAAAACAATCAGATGAGACATCTTGACCCAGGATTTCCATTACCCAGTTTGATTGAAAGCTTTTATTTTATTTTCTGAGGGATTAAAAAAAAGGCAAGAAAACAATTGTTCAAAAAATATTCTTCTGCTGGTCCAGTCTGAGCACTCCTGCCTTGTTCCTGCTCTGTAAGCACTGAAACATCCTTGCTCCATGAGGTTGCTCCATAGATGATGTTTTGATCTTACTGTCCCTGTTTGGCACAAATTCTGGGAGTTGAAGTCCACAAGTCTTAAAGCTGTCAAGTTACAAGACCCTTGCACCCCTAAGCCTGTAGGGAAAAAAACCCCAGGGGTGTTCAAACTTGACAGCTTTAAGACTTGTGGACTTCAACTCCCAGCTAAGCAAGAGTGTTGTTATGTGAGTTTCACCACATTTTACAAGTTGGCCACGCCCACCCAGTCACATGACTGCCAAGACACTCCCACTCAGTCACATGGCTGTCAAGCCACTCCCACCCAGTCACATGGCCAGCAAGCCACTCTCACAAAGCAGGCCACACCTACAGAAGAGGTTCTAAAAAAATTTGAAACCCACCATTGGTGTTTGGGGACTGTATTTTCTCTCTTTCATGTTCCAGGGAATCTCTGTGCCTTGATTATCAAGTGCTATTGTGTTTATCCCAGAAAAGCAGGGTGGGCTACTGGGGGTTGGAGGAGTTCGGGAGAACCTCTAGCTAAGATTCTGTGCAGTTTGGAGAACCCCCAAATTCCACTCCTTGTCTTTCACATTGAACATTGATCAATGTTAAGAACTGAAGTTCACTACGTACTTCTCTGAAGGTAATTCCTGCTGAATGTAGCAGAACAAATAACTACATAAAACATGTCTCTAATGTTCCCCCTTTTTGTACTTTATCGTTTCCTTTTCTTGAATTTCTACATCAGTACTTTTTAGCACTAGGTATTTATTTACAGTACATCAAATGTTATACGATTTCCCGAATTTGGAAGCTCTTTATCTTCTGGACTCCCCAAGAATATTTAGAATGTCTCGCCCCTTTTGATGTATTTCTCTAGTGAGCGTATTAGCAACTCCTACGAGTAAAACCCAAATTCCAGGATAACTATGTAGCCACTCATCAATGGGAGTTCAGAATCATCTTTCCATAGATAAGCCATGGTAACCAAGGATGATGACTGTTGCTTTTTAACAAATATTCAAAGCAACGTTTTATTGGGGGGGAAAAAACCATTAGGATAGATTTGAAAAGAATCCGGAGCAAATAAGAGTTCCAATGACTCTTAATGGCCTCTGTGTCGTTAACAATGAAGTAACACCACAAAAACAGGATGTAACCACATATAGACAGCTTCTTACTATAGAAAGAGGTGTATTTCAGCTGAAACCTTTGAATGTACTAAAAGAGGAAAAGGTAATCCAAACATGGTTTCAGTATGGACAGTTACAGGCCAGATGGAAAAAAGATCAGAAAATTGGTATTACGCAAGATGAGAACAGTCTACTAAAACAAATTAGGGATCAAAGCCAAATGCATATAAAAAGGTTATATAATGTATATATAAAGAGCCAAGGTGGCGCAGTGGTTAAATGCAGCACTGCAGGCTACTGCTAGATCAGCAGTTCAGCGGTTCAAATCTCACCGGCTCAGGGTTGACTCAGCCTTCCATCCTTCCGAGGTGGGTAAAATGAGGACCCAGATTGTTGGGGGCAATATGCTGACTCTCTGTAAACCGCTTAGAGAGGGCTGAAAGCCCTATGAAGCGGTATATAAGTCTACTGCTATTGCTATTGCTATATTAATAGAAATGGATTCTGAAACAGAATTAGTCAAAGACTGTATGATAAAGTGGTTTGAAGAACCAATAATGCTGGATACATGGGGAAAGACATGGGTAAGAAATGTAAAATTCACGCAAGCCCAAAACTTGAGAGAGAACTTCTACAAGATGTTGTATAGATGGCACTTAGATCCTAAAAAATTGGCTTGCATGTATCCGAATTTACAACCCAAATGCTGGAGATGTGATTGTGTTGATGCTACATATTACCATATATGGTGGACTTGCAAAAAGGTTAAAGCATTTTGGATAAAAATATGGTGGATTATGCAAAATATTTTTAAAAAGAGGTTAAAGTTTACCCCTCAATTATTCTTGTTAGGTATAACTACTGATTGTACTGTTATAGAGACTAAATTGATTTTGAACCTAATAACAGCAGCATGACTGTTGGTGGCGCAACAGTGGCAGAAGGAAGATTTGCCTACTATTCAAGAATGGACACTAAAAGTAACAAACTTAGCAGAGATGGCCAAAATATCAGCATATCTCAAGGATCACTCAGACGAGAAATATAAACTGGAGTGGAGAAGATGGATTGATTATATTCAAAATAAATACGGGACTAAGAAATTCCAGATAGCCTATGATTGAAGAAGCAAGGATTGACATAATTTGTTTAGGGTTAGCCTAACAAAGGAGGAGTTAAAGTACAAGTGAGGACAAGTGAAGTTTTTTTTTAGTTTACTTTAGAATATGATTGTTAAAGATTTATACCCTGTAACAATGAAGCAACACCTAAATTTTAATGCATAAAGATTTTTTGAATGTGTCATTTAATGCTATTGTGTACATAAACTATGATTTGTGATACACAGATGTACCTACATTCCTCTTCGTATTTTTAGATACAGGACACATACAATGATACATGGGGAGACACTAGTGGCCTAGTGGTTAAGGGACCAGGGTAGAAAGCAGGAGAATGTGACACCTTGGCTATGAAAGGCAGCTGATTGACCTTGGGCCAGTTTAACTGAAAGACATTGATGACTGAGTGTCTTATCTGTGTATGATTTGGACTGTTTGATGGACTCTGATACCTCTATTTCCACGAAAGTAACAGCCTATTTAAACTGCAGTGTCTTTGTATGCTGGTTTGTGTGTTCTCCAACACAACTCTCACAACGCTTCTCTGAATGCACTCGCTCTCCCAACAGGGAGCCTACGTAACACTCATGCCTATGGTTTTGGTGACTCCATCCAGCCACCTCATTCTCTGTCGTCCCCTTCTTCTTTTGCCTTCAATCTTTCCCAGCATTAGGCTCTTCTCTAGTGAGTCCTTTCTTCTCATTAGGTAGCCAAAGTATTTAAATTTCATCTTCAGGATCTGGCCTTCTAAAAAGCAGTCAGAGTTGATCTCCTCTAGGACTGACCGGTCTGATCACCTTGCAGTCCAAGGGACTCAATGCAGGAGTCTTCTTCTCCAGTACCAGAGTTCAAAGGCCTCAATTCTTTGGCCCTCAGCCTTCCTTATGGTCCAACCTTCACAGCCATACATTGTAACTGGGAAATCCACAGCCTTGACTATACACATTTTTGTTGGCAGGGTGATGTCTCTGCTTTTTAGTATGCTGTTTAGATTTGCCATAGCTTTCCTCCCCAGGAGCAAGCGTCTTTTAATTTCTTTATTTAGATTTTTTTTTTTATTTAGAAATTTAGAATATCAGATTTTTAAAAAGCTTCAGCAAAACTGGAACAAACACATAGAAGACCGGGGGGGGGGGGGGATCTGGTGACTAAGTGTTAGGTTGTGACTGAGGGAAGTTGATATGTTTAATATTGAGTGGGGAAATGACTAAGGGAATATTTACTGCTTTGGGGGTGTTTGAAAAATGTATGTGATAAAAGTCTGAGATTTATTATCTATCATCCCAGAGTACCAAACATGGAATTATGGCTGTAAGCTACAAGAAACCATAGTTTACTAAAATGTTGTTGTTGTTGTTGTTGTTGTTGTTGTTATTATTATTATTATTAATCCTAACTGAGAACAAATTGGCAGTGGAATTGGTTACCAAAAGAGGTGGTGGGTTCCCCTTTACCAATTGTGTTGAAGGAAATTCTTGCATGGAACAACAGTGGATTCTCGCCTTGGCAAGCTGGACTAATAGCACTTACTTGGAGAAAACAAATACTATAGACCAAATCATCCCAAGTATTTATTTCTTTAAAAAAAAATAAGTCTTTTTGAAATCATTTAACAGATTCAATCATGGTATCACTTGTCAATCTTAATTCGTAATTCGTAATTTAGTAAATTTATATGCCGCCCAATCCCGTAGGACTCCGGGCGGCTTACAAATACAAAGATAAAACAAAATAAAAAATAAGGGAAAGACGAGGACAATTTAAAAGGAACACACCATACACTCGGCTTAGCTGGGGGCTGGACCTCATTCATGAGGTCAACAGCCCCAAGCCTGCCGGAACAGCCAAGTTTTGGTGGCTTTTTGGAAGGCCGCGAGAGTGGGAAGGGTCCGGATCTCTGCGGATAGATCGTTCCACAGGGTCGGAGCAGCTACAGAAAAGGCCCTCCCCCGAGGGGCCGCCAGCCGGCATTGTCCGGTCAACGGCACCTGGAGGAGGCCCAGCCTGTTCTTGTTGGTCGTTGGGAGGTAAGTGGCAGGAGGCGGTCTCTCAGGTAGCCAGGTCCTAAACCATGTAGGGCTTTAAAAGTAATGACTAGGACCTTGAAGTTGTTTGTTATAGATGCTAAATATTCAGATTTGGGCTGGTTGCCAGTTTCGAATGTGGGATGCCTTAAATCTACAGTTACTTGGGATACAGTCACCTATATGCTATGTGAAGACTAATTGTAACCTTTGGCCAAGAGTTTATATTGAACACGTTATGAGGAAGCTTAAAATATTTGGAGAACTGTCAGGGTGTAAATAAACTGAAGACGAAAACGTTGTTAAAGAATATCAGTGAAGAAGGCCAAAGAAAATGGGAAAATAAAATGAGATTTAAGGTTCTGAAAAAGGTGATCCCTTGTAATAAAAATTCTAAGTTGTATAAAAACAACTAAAACGTGGAATGAGATAAAATTGGATTTGCACAGAAGGGAAAAACTAGATTTGTCACTGATGGGAAGAATTTCTGTTGTTAAAATATCTTTTACCTGTCTTGGAGGAGTATTTAAAAAAAATCCGAGGCATCCCTATTTCTTATCCCTTCTTCTGCCCTGGTGCCATCAAACCTTACTGAAGAAACCAAAACTGAAGGTCTGTTTTAGTTGACAGCCTTCCACATGTTGAAGGATCTGCAAAATTCTCCATGAAATATTGAAAGTATGAACTGCCAGACTAGCCTATAAATTATTTTCAAAAGTGGAAAGGGGTTTGTAGATTTATTTATGGAAGAGAAAGTGCTGTTCATAGCCTTTGGGGGCCATAACTACGCAAGCCCTTAGATTCCAGTGGGGGGTGGGGGGCTCCTTCGTTTTGTTTTTTAATCCTGTCTTCTACAATGATCAAGGCAATAGCTTCCACAGAACATAATTGCTTTAACACAATGACTTGTAGCTTAAACACTGAAAGGTAACTGGGAGTTTTGCTCTGCTAAAATTTACTAATGTATCCATCAGTCTGGTGCTCTCATGTGTAAAAAACTTCAACTCCCAACCTCTCCATTCATCATCCCTATCAGGCTGGCCATGCTGGCGGAGAATTATGGAAGTTGGTGTCCAGCACATTTGAAAGGCACCAAGCTGTGGAAGATCCTGAGATAACATCAGGGTAACAAGTCACATTCCATTTCATACAGTCAGTATCGCTTGGGGAATTTATTTGGGAAATACACCTAAAATAGTTAAAGCATCTATTGTATATTTCTCCCGCTATATAAAGTTTAATATACACTTTGCCTAATATGTACATTCATTGCAAACATTTTGTCTAATATAATTCCTTTTGGTGTCCTGCAGTGCACATCATTGCATTATATCTAATGTAAACCATATGTCAAAACTGAAGAAAGAACTTTTTTCTTTTTTTAATGTAAAGTTGCAGGAAGTATAAATTGGCTAAAGTCACATTAAAATGATAATCAAACAAATTTCTTCCCTCTGCCTTCCCTAAATGCCTATCTTAGCCGATGGGAAAAACCATCTACTATATATACATAGTCACCAGTTTTAATAAAAACTGGATTATTATCAGTTCGCTATTATATTCATTAATAATTTTAATATCTCTCCCATGTCTTTTAATGTGAAATGTTCTCAAGAAGGTTGCAAATTTTAAATTTTTAACTGGGAATAGATTTCACTGAATTTCGTAGGTTTTAATTCAATAGAATTTCCTCTGTATAAATATATATTAATTGTCTTTCCCTGAGACACTGATGTATTTGATTTGAATACCAGACATTTCAGAATATCAGAAATATTTGCAAATATCAGTTGCAAAATAAATTCACCGCATTGGATAATAACAACATGATACTAAAAGAGTTATGGGACTTCCTGAAGAAAGTTACGGTTGAAAAATATTTCATTGAATAAACTCTCAGAATTTAACTCTCAGACAATAAAAAAACAGAGAAGCAAGAGAAGCAGTTGGAGAAGTGAACTAAAATTTCCAACATTTTCAACAAAAAGAGTCACTATCACAATAGAATAGTAGAGAAAGAACAAGGTCACTTTCCAAATACTACAAGAATTAAATAGACTTGAAACCTACCAGGGATTTTCTTGGAGACAAAGCCAGTGCATTTATAAGGTCAAATTTGTTATTTAAAAATAACCAAATTTTTAAATTTTGCATTTCATTACTTTTAGTGTCTCTCCTTTGGGAACATCTCCAGTCTTTTGATGACACTTTTGTGGATGTCATCCTTAAAGATAGTGATAATAATTTCATCGATAAGCCTTTGAACAAGACAATCAAATCTTCAGCATTTGATTTCTTAAAACTATGCGTACTTGCACTAGCTGGTTTCGCCTATCGTAAAATGGTCTCTCGTCAATAGGGAAACAGCTCTTGATTCATGTTCATCAGAATTTCATCATGATAATGACACCAATTCCCTCATATTTTATTCATTAAATAATATTTGTCAATGCATTGGACTATTTTAAACGCTTACTGTAAAGCACACCATTATCACCTTTATAGCTTGAGCATTGGTCAATATGATTCAGACAACCCGTGTATTTAGAATTATATACATTTTCTCTGCCTTTCTAAGAGCCAGCAATGTTTCAATCAAGCTTAGTTCAAGCATCCTTATTTAGCCACTTTGTCCTTCAGGCTATAGATTTTTTTTAGAGAGAGAGAGGGAGAGAGAGGGGGGAGAAGGAGAGGGAGAGGGAGGGAAGGAGAGAGAGAGAAAGAGAGAGATTGGGAAACAATTAAATTGTTTTATTCTGTCACACTTAAAATAAGAGGTGGTCAAAACCATGGAATCAATTTGGCTTTTTAGTCCTGCAGAACACAAGTATGGTTTTGTTCTTCACCCAAAGAGTTAATGTGTGTTGTAAATTAATTATCTGCAATTAACTCAGAGCTACAAAATCTGGGAATGATGAAGATGTAATGTTTAAGCATTGTACTTCCTACCACCAATTCCCAATTCTTGTTCTGAGGTTTTAATATACTGGGGAGCAAGGCCTACTTTTGTGGTGGGTGTTGTTAAGGATTCTTAATGTTCCTCTAAGGAGTGATAGATAACCGAAGCAGGCCAGAGCATAAATTTCTTCCCAGTGTTTTTAAGCTGTCCATTGAAATGAGTTTTGTCAAGAATCTTTGCCTGAGGAGTTCTTGATGTTTGAAATATAGCACTGCTATGTTATTCCTAAAAAGTGTAAAGTCAGAAACTTCGCCAATACATCACAATTGCCATCCATAGGCCGCTCACACTTTTTTGCACAAACATGCATACAGCTTCAGTCAGGTACTTAAATGTTCATCTCCTATTTCTTAGAGAGGAAGGGCAAAAGAAGGTATTTGATTCTAGGACACTCTTCCTCATCCTGAATTTATTAAATAGCTTTTTGTTTGTTTTTTTATATTAATACTTTGCTTGTACAATAAATAACGTCATTCGATTTTTAAACAGGAAAATTAAAATTAACAGAAACCAATATTTAAGATAATAGAAAGAAAGAAATGAACAAAGCCAAAGGTGTAGGGAAAAAGAATAGCAATAGCAATAGCAATAGCAGTAGACTTATATACCGCTTCATAGGCCTTTCAGCCCTCTCTAAGCGGTTTACAGAGAGTCAGCATATTGCCCCCAACAATCCGGGTCCTCATTTTACCCACCTCGGAAGGATGGAAGGCTGAGTCAACCTTGAGCCGGTGGGATTTGAACCGCTGAACTGCTGATCTAGCAGTAGCCTGCAGTGCTGCATTTAACCACTGCGCCACCTTGGCTCTTATAAATGACTTTCAATGTTCTTTTACAGCAGTTATAGGCATATATTTAAATTACACTCATTGTTACAACATAACTTGCAGTTTTCTATCATCTTATTATTTCTTGCAGTCATCAAACCCATATATCGTAATTTCACTTTTTTTTTCCATTTCATGCAAAAAGTCCATAATGGACTTTTTAATCTAATCAAGGCCATCTATGCAAGCTCCTTCATCTTCACAATCCACACTCTTCCATTGTGGGATAATATTCCACCTTTCCACCACTGTGCATATAAAAGTCTTGCTGAAATTATATATAAAAACAAAGTCTCATCAGTTTTTTCCAAGATTTTGCCAGTCCCCCAAAAGAAACATCTCTGAGTTCAGTTGCACAATTATCTTCAATATCCTCTGAAATAATGTATGCATTTGAATCCTATTTTTGTAGCTTTTTTACACATCCACCAAGCATGATTTTAAAAAAAGGGCATCCTCTTTTTGTTCACATTTCCATGTTGCTTTGTTTTTCCATACAGAACATTCATTCTTCCATTTTTTCTCACAACAAAACCCCAATGGGATAGAGGGAGACTGATTGGTCCAAAGTCACCCAATGGGACAAGAACCTGTGTTTCTCAGGTCCTAGTCCAGTGATGACAAACCTATGACATGCGTGTTAAAAGTGGCATGCTATTGAATTGAATTGAATTAAATTGAATTTTATTATTTGTATGCCGCCCTTCTCCGGGAGGACTCAGGGCAGCGAACAATTCAAAAAGGGAAAAGGGGGAACATAAAACAGAATACAGATAATTAAAATAAGCAAGAATCACGCAACCATACAAGTCGAGAGGGGAGGGGAACTCATCACCCCCAGGCCTGCCGGCAAAGCCAGGTTTTAACGGCTTTTCGGAAGGCCTGGGGAGAGGTGAGAGTCCGAATCCCTGCGGGGAGTTCATTCCAGAGGGCCGGAGCTGCCACAGAGAAGGCCCTCCCCCGGATAGTAGCCAGGTGGCATTGGCTGGTAGACGGAACCCGGAGGAGGCCTAATCTGTGAGATCTAACGGGTCTTTGGGAGGTAATTGGCAGCAGGCGGTCTCTCAAGTACCCAGATCCAATACCATGAAGGGCTTTATAAGTTACGACTAGCACTTTGAAGCGTATCCGGAGACTGATCGGTAGCCAGTGCAGCTCGCGGAGGATAGGTGTAACGTGGGTGAACCGAGGTGCACCCACAATCGCTCGCGCGGCTGCGTTCTGGAACAGCTGAAGTCTCCGAATACTCTTCAAGGGCTGCCCCATGTAGAGCGCATTGCAAAGTAGCTATAACTTTTTGGAGTAGCACATCAGCATTCATCAACATCTGACAAATATTCTCAAAAGCACATTTCATTCTTGGGCAATTTTCAGAGGATGCAGAGTATGCTCTTGTGCATCCTCCAGAAGCTGTGTGAGAGGAACGTGATATGGAGCCTCCAAAAATTGCACGAGAATGGAGGAGATGCTTTGACATGGGTTTTGGAGGCTGCAGAGGCATTTTCTGAAGCACATTCAAGAATGTAGGCCTTGTGAAACTAGTGGTGGCCTTGGGTAGGCTGCTGAAGTCTGTCAACAGAAAAAAGATTATCTCTTGAAGTGGCATGCAGCAGCTCCTGGGATGTGCTAAGCAGCGGGAGTAATTGTGCCTCTCAGAATTGTGCTGCTACTCAAAAAGGCCACCTCGCACCATTGCCCAAGGTGCAAGGCACCTTTTTGAGGGCCAGCAGTGGCACTAGGGCTGAAGTTGAGATCCAGGCTTCTACTTCAGGCCTAGCCTTGATACTGCCACTAAGTGTTGTTGTTATCAAGAGGGTGGAGAAGTAGAAAAATATTTCAGAGAAAGAGGGAGGATTGTGACACGCCTGCAGAGTCAAATTAGATGTTTTCTGAAATTTTGGCATGCCAGACCCAAAAGGTTTGCCACCATTGTCTTTGTCTAATATCTGAAGACCACACTTGCTCTCAACGTGGAACACAATGAGTAAGTTCTCCAGTCTATATTAGGTTTCAGACAACACCCTAGCAAATACATTTTGTTCCTGAACTTGGCTATACAAAATTCATTGCCTATTAGATGCACAATTTCTAACTGGATCTATGCCTGTCTGTGTGTCTTCCTTAAGTCTTGTAATGAAGATAGAGGTTGAGGTGTGTGTGTGTGTGTGTAGCTGTATAATAGTTCCACATGAGAATTAGGATGCTGAAGTCACCTTTAATTCATGGAGTAAAATTATTTTATTTAAGCTTTTGGTTCTACTTCATATGTGCCCTTGTTAATTTGTACAGTGAGAAAGGGGCACACTTTATAAAGGATGGATAGAGTTTTATAATATGCTATCAAGAGTGATGGACTCTTGGTTGTGAACACTTCAGCTTAAAAGCTTCAGATACCTTCTCCTTTTAACAAGTAAAGGAAGGGGGGGGAGAGACTTATTATTTCTTCAGAATTGCATTGCTATTAATAGCTATAGAACCAAGGTTAGTAGATGAGGTGGTCCAGTTCTCCACACAACATAATGGTTCTCATGTTTAAGAATAAGGAAAAGAAACAAGTTGCTCTTGGAGTGGAGAGAGAGGAGAAGAGAAGAGAAGAGATAATTGTGCTACAACGAACTGTGCATGGTATTAAGGTCAACTGACATCTGGGGTCTATTTCAGTTCAGTGTTGAATGATGTTGTCTTCTTTCGGACAGAGCCTCAAGCCTACTTCACTTCCCTTGACAAAAAGGTCCTGCCACTTATAAATCTGTTCTCTCCCAGTGCAGTTATTAGTGTCAAAGTATGTCAGCTCAGCAGGACATAAAAGTTACAACAACGTCAGTAAAATGCAAGTATCCATACTGTACCCTGCTCATATGCTCCGCTTCCCAAATCTTTGATTATTATTTTTTAACCAAACATGTCTTCACCTTAGAACTCTTAACAATCTAATTTGGATGGCTCGTCTTTAGAGAGAATATCATTGCGAAGATTATTTCAGTCCCAGCAAAATACCTGTTCTATAAACGTGGGATTTAAATGTGCAAATAGAGAAAAAGGAAGAAGCAAATCTGCTGATCTCACAATGGTCCTTAAATTATTGTTCCTAAAGAGTTGAGAAACGTGTATCTTTCTTTCAAATGATTCACCAGAGCAGTTCCATATAGAGGACTTCTATTGTCCTTCGCTGGCTGGGGAATTCTGGGAGTTGAAGTCCAGACATCTTCAAGTGGCCAAGGTTGAGAAACACTGGACTATAGTCACATAGAACTTTGCATAGAGATCTTTTGTGTTGTGCACATAAAGTACTATCATATGTTCCCCAAGAAGGAAGAACATCACTGGAGGCTTTTAAGAAGAAACAGTGCAGAGACTTGTCTGGAATGCTTACGCAGGGGATTGGGCTAGAAGACCTCCAAGGTTCTTTCCAACTCTGTAATTCTGCTATAAACTGCAGATACTTTAGAATGGAAGAGTCCATCCTCTATCAGTCTAGCATTCTGGGTCTATGAGAAGTTCCAAAACAGGACATAAGGTCCATAACTCCTTTTGGTATAGTTTACTAACAATTAAGGGACACTGTGGCTAAGTGGCTAAGATGCTGAGTTTGTCGATCCAAAGGTTGGCAGTTCAGCGGTTCGAATCCCTGGTGCCGCATAATGGAGTGAGCTCCCATTACTTGTCCCAGCTTCTGTCAACCTAGCAGTTTGAAAGCATGTAAAATGCAAGTAGAAAAATAGGAACCACTTTGGTGGGAAGGTAACAGTGTTCCATGCGCCTTCGGTGTTTAGTCATGCCAGCCACACAGCCTCAGAGACGTCTTTGGACAGTGCTGGCTCTTCAGCTTTGAAACAGAGATGAGCACTGCCCCCTAGAGTCAGGAACGACTAGCACATTTGTGCAAGGGGAACCAGTACCTTTACCTTTACCAGCTAAAATTACCAATTTTCCAGATGAAAATTACCGATTTTCAAAGGCATGCTACCTCTGATCTTGGGAGTAGCATATATGTATATGAGTAGTAGTCATTTTTAACTTTATTATGAATTTAATAATAAAAAATAATCCCTACTGTAATAATCGCTATTGTAATTGAATTTGGTAGCACTTAGCTCTGTTACTGCTAGAGAAATCCAAAGATAAAGTGTGGATTATGTCAAAACATACTTGGTTTCGTAAAGAAAAATATTATTGAGAAATTCCTTTTTTTCTTCTTTTATACTATGTTTTATGTTGGGGTTGAATGGTTCAAAGCAGCATACTATAATGTAATTTTCATTTTGAATAGTTTACACATTCCAAAATAATGAAAGCCCATGATCTGTCCTAAGCAGCCGAACCACTAAATTCAATATTAGTTTTAAACATTTATTGAATGATTGAAATTGATACATCAAAGTAAAGACGTTTTATCATCCAAAGGTTCTAACACTAGTCCCATAACTGTGGTTACAAGGGGCCTATAATAAATAAGAAGGAACAGCAGGGAGCTGGTGGTAGAAATTTCATGCTGATCGTGATCAATTGCATCATACAGGGTGTTTGAAGCCTCCAGACCATTCAGGAGATGAGTGTCAGCTTTTAGGGTAGATCATTTCCCCAATGACCTCTGCGGTTGAACTCTCTTCCATGTGGTAAACGTGTCTGCATCGAATACCGTAGATTGCATCAATCTAACCAGCAAGGACTTCGCATTATGTATTTATTTGTTTGCTTAATTACATTGGTTACAGCCACCCAATGCCAATGAACTCTGGGCGGTGTATAAAACCAAACGATCAGGAAATCTCACTAAGATTGAAAATGAATTCATTTTGTTATCCTCTGTGTGATTTGAGGTTTGAGGTTTATTCGATTTATATGCCGCCCTTCTCCCAAGGACTCAGGGCGGCGTACAACAATTAAAAGAAACACATGATATAAAAGTTAAAAAAAATTAAATGGAATATCCCAAACCCAATTAAAATTGACATTTTTTTAAAAGAATTCAAATTAAAATTAACAATTGAATCAATACTTTGATTTGTTTTGTTCAGGCCAGGCCGGCTTGCTGGAAAAGCCAACTTTTTAGGGCGCGTTGGAAGGACCGGAGGTCGGGGATTATATGAAGCTCCGGGGGCAGCTCATTCCAGAGGGAGGGCGCTCCCACAGAGAAGGCTCTCCCCCTGGGGGTCGCTAGCCGACACTGTCTGGCCGACGGCACCCTGAGGAGGCCGACTCTGTGGGATCACACTGGACGGTGGGAGGCTACCGGTGGCAGTAGATGGTCTCGCAGGTACCCTGGGCCTAAGAGGCCAACTAAATACATGGCACATATGCAGCCAACAGCATTTTTCTGATTTAAGAAAGTCAGAACATATTGATTTCAATTAGCTTAGAAAAAGGATTAGTACTGAATGCGATCTATTTATAAGTGATATTGCAATAGAATTTTAGTGGTAGGTTATAGTTTTTCTGGTTATATAAATGTATTTTAACTCTTGTTGAATCTTTCATTTTAATTTCATTGCAGCTGATTGACGACAATCTGCATCACTCAACAGCACTGAAAGGATTTCTTTGGAAGCCCTCCTAGCAGACCTTCGGCACAATTTATGGACAGGAGTAACTCGCGTGTATATAAAAGCCAATTTTTAGTTTTTGATGGAAATTGTTTTCATCACAGAGAATGTGAGAATGTAATTGATACAAAGGCATCTACCATGGATGTCATTCTCCTTTTGCTTTACACATTCTACACAAAAAAATAGTGGAGGGAGGGAGGGAAGGTTTTTGTGCAGAAAACACTTGCTCAAATACACTGGATTATATCCAAGAATGCAATATCTAAATTTATAATTAATGGAGTAGAACTACTGGATTCAGTATTCCTGTATTTTTCATTATCCTTAATACTGGCTAAGGCTAATGAGATTTTAAGTCCAATTATCTATAGAAAGAAGAGGGTTCGTCATCCCACAAAATTTGTTCCAAACTTGGGTCTTCCTAAACCCTTTTCTTTTTCCAAATTATGATCCAGGATTACTTGTTCTTTTTAGTTTCATCGTCCCAAAAGTCAAAACTGAGGTACATATGACATTCTAATGTTGCTAAAAACAAAATTTCAAATGTTTCCAGGCAGAAAGACAAATAGGAACTGTAGCATCTGGAAGATCATTGACTCCATCCATCCTGTCCTCACAAAAGAAAACAGACAACATACAACTTAGTGGAACCCTTCTTTTTCAGCCTAAAGAACTGATGTGAAATCCTAATGACCACCAGATGGCAACAAAGAGATATATGAAAACTTCTTTGCTGCCATCTAATGAATGTTTATATTTTTGCAAGCCTTGAATGTGCCTATACTGTATTTGGCCTATCTGAGTGTACTGATATGTATCCACAATTAGCTATTTCCCCAAAATTGGCCTGTTTTTGTTCTGAACCCTCTTCAGTTTTGAATTTTTTAATTTTTTTTTTCTGTCAAAACTATTTCTTCTTCTCAATCCAGGGGTTCCACTTTTTTCACTCAGCATTTGGAATAAAGACATGCTTGCCTGCTAATCATCAAAATATTCAGCAAAAAAACGTTGACATTCACACATTTTTGAAATCCACAAATAAATGCTCTGGAAAAGCATTCTCTGGGAAATAAAACACTGTAATCAACCACAGATTGGAGCAAGAAGATTGGTGTTATATATAAATATATAAATATATAAATATATAAATATATAAATATATAAATATATAAATATATATATATATATATATATATATATATATATATATATATATATATATATATATATATATATATATATATATATATGGGATTGTTTTTTTCCAGAGAAGCAGGAATTGCTTTCAGTAAACAGGAAGGAAGATTGTGAATTCCTTTGTTTTATAAGTCTATGGAGATTCTCAGTCATCCAGTCATCATTGTCCCAAAGGTACAAAAGACAACTGGACTTTGTTTTTCTGGAAGAAAAACGTCTTGCTTTTCAGAACTGAAGAAGCTTCTTGGATGAGAAGTGAAGCATTTTCAAGGAAAAACAAAATGTTCACTTACGACGAAGTTATAGAAGCAATACAAGAAAAGTGACAATCTAAGGTTTGAAATAAAGGCAAGATACATTAAAGCTTTTTATAGAGAGAGAGGTGGGGTGGCTCAGGCACTTCTGTAGGGAATTGTGGTAGAATAAACCACTAAGGATACAGAATAATTTCCAAGCCACCATTCTGTAACCAAAACACTTATATCGGTGTGCATGAATGAACTCAAAGTTCAAGTTAGTCTATTTCGGAATAACCAGCTATGCATACTGCATTTTTTTTAAAAAAAAATCTATGGGATTCATGGGTCATTATCCTTTCTAGTGTTTTCTCTCCATCTTTTAAGATAGTGAAACAAAGACCGCACAGAAAAACTATATACACAAATGTTGGGAAAATGGAGTGTTTGAAATCAATTTTAATGTTAAATGCAAAGGACATCCTCGGCTCATTAAGTAAAAATATTTCATTTAATGAGCAGGAAAGCACTGGAGCACACTGAACCTTGACACAAAGCAAATTATTTAAGTGATAAATTATATTTTATGGGGAATGTAAAAGTTAATAATACTCCGGAGTAAGGCAATAAGTGCAGAGGTGTAACTAACATCATAGGCAGCTTTACTTACAAACATGCCATATGTACTCAGTTACTTACACATGTAATAAAAAGGGAAGCCACAAATTCTTGAGGCAAAAACTCACATGTCTTCCAAAGTAACTTCCATTTCTGTTCTGTAATTTCATCTCTGTCTTTCTTTTTCTCTCTCTCTCTCTCTCCCTTTCTCTTCCCCGGACTGTTTATATCTCAGTAAGGTCTATGCAGCTCTTCACCTTTCTGAATTCAATTTCTTTTATTGTGCTCATTTTGCTAACCAACTAGGTGGTTTTTGGCCAATTATTCTCTCTCAGCCCAACACACCTAGTTGGGCTGAGAGAGAATAAGTAGTTGTTGTGGGGAAAATAGGAGGAGGAAGGAGTATTAAGTGTTCACCATCTTGAGTTACTTATAAAAGTAATAAATGTGGGATAAAAAGAATCCAATAATCTTATCTAATCTAACAAAAAAATTATACGCACACAAGGAACCCTTTGGACTTAATAATATTACATGAAGTTAATATTCACTACAGTCACACCAAACATAAGTATTGTAAATAGAAGGATAAGATGCAGAAATGTTTGCCTTTAAAGAAACCTGGATTTATCCTTAGCCTATCAGATGAAGTCAACAACTCCTTCCTTATATCTTGTGGAAGACACTAAAAACTATGATGGCTAGAAAGCAATTCTTCAAAAACAAAGGATGATCAGGACAGATTATTAGGTCAGGCATGGCATGAGATTTTCTTTCTAGACCTCTCCCCATCAATACGGCCTCCCTTTCTTCCAGGAATGGTCATTTATTAAGTTCCGAATCATACTGTATGAATAAAATATGGAATTGTACAAATTGGTCCTACTCTAAAACTCCCAATTCTCCCCAAGGAAGAATTGCTTTATGCAGTGCCCACTTAAAAATATCTTGCAGGGATGGTCATCCCAAAAGCTGGCATGAGATAGAAAGCCACAAGGCGCGTGTAGTATGGTACATATAAATTATAGCTTTCCCCCAGCCAAGATTCAGAATGATAACGCAACCTATTCCGAAAGCATTAATGCCTTCCTTCATGATTTAAATTAATGAAGGCAGGCATTAATGCCTCCAGAAGAGGTTGCATTACCACTCTGAATCTTGGCTGGGGGAAAGCTATAATTTACATGTACGATATCCTTTCCCGTTGCCTATTCATTATAGGCATAGTGTGTCTCTTTACAAGCAATCCGTTCGAAAACATATGCTGCAATAATTAAAATGTTATTATGCTGACAATGCCTTTCTTGGAGGAACTTGTAACATCTGTATTGACCGTGATAAGCATTGATTATCTCGAGTGATATAAATATTTGGGAGCTAATAACAATCAGGTAGGAATTCAGCCCGTGCCATAAGGGGCAGGAATAAATTACAGGAAGCCTGCATCAAAGCCTAATGCGCAAGTTTGTTTTTATACTTAATGGCTCCTAATAATGCGCGCAGAGAGAAAACTCTTCAGAGATTTAACGCACGAGGAAGTGCCGTCAAGACACTTCCCATCCTGTTGGCATCCAGCATTTCGGAACATCTGTAGAGACTTAGAAAAAGTGGTGAAATTAGAAAATCGGAATGGGGGGAAAAAATATATGCCCAGTGCTACACTGTGGATAAAGCCAATGCAATTCTATATAGACTAAGCAGATTGTGTTTGGAAGAAGAGATAATAGGGCTACCGAGACCTTCTAGAAGTACGTATAGCATAGAGGAATCTACTTTGCATCCATCAGTCCCCCCACAGCCACCTATAAGGCCTCTTTTACAATCTCTGCATATTAAATTGGATGCCTGCATCTCAGGTGGAAAGACTCAATAGGTATCCAGTTCATACCAGCACACAGTTGGTGGTGGATGTTACTGAGTAGAGCGGTAAGAAGGAATTACCACTGCTATCTCTGTCTCTCCCAATTGTGGCCATTTTTATCAGGCCAGCCTTTTCAAAAATCCATTCATTTCTAAAATAATGTTATATCACCTGTTTATATCAACTCTTACAATCTCAAAGCTGCTTGCCACAAAAATATGTTGATATGGATAACAATGCATGCAGAACCAGAATAATGCTATTTGTCTGTCTGTCTGTCTGTTTAATCAACTTCTATAGCCACCTAAAAGGGAATCAGTGGCTAAGACGCCGAGCTTGTCGATCAGAAAGGTCGGCAGTTCAGCGGTTCGAATCCCTAGTGCAGCATAATAGAGTGAGCTCCCAGTACTTATCAGTTTCTGCCAACCTAGCAGTTTGAAAGCATGTAAAATTCAAGTAGAAAAATAGGGACCACTTTGGTGGGAAGGTAACAGTGTTCCATGCGCCTTTGGTGTTTAGTCAAGTCAGCCACATGACCACAGAAACATCTTTGGACCATGCTGGCTCTTCAGCTTCGAAACAGAGATGAGCACTGCCCCCTAGAGTCAGGAATGACTAGCACATATGTGCAAAGGGAACCTTTACCTTTACCCATCAATGCCAGTGACTCTGGGAAGTTAACAGTTCTAAGACTATAAAAACAGTTAAGGCAATAAAAACATTATATGTAGCCCATCGACCCATAGATTCCTTTTTTTTTTTTCAACTTCAGGATCAACATGATATTTATTTTTTGGGAGGTTTATGATTAATGGCCATCCATGGAATTGCTTTTCATCTAACACATACTATATATCCACCCTCCCCCCACCCTCCCCCCTAACACCCCACCTCCCTCCCCCCCCCGACTTCCCAGAGCCTGTACACGGTATAGATTTTTAACAAACACAGTCTAAAATATATTGAGACAAAAGAAATAAAAAGAAGAAGTTAATAACATCTCTACATAGATTCCTTTTAAAGTAGCTTTCAAGGTTAAGTTTAATAAAATTAATAATAAGAAATGATAAAGCAATGAACTGAACAAAAAGAAAACACTAAAATCAAACATAAATATCAAAGTGAAACACACTAGAAAACTTTCCTTCAGATTTTTTCTAAAGCCTGCAAAGATGGAAGCCTAACTCCTGGCTCTCAATGATCTATTAATGGGATCCTGCAACTAATAATTAAGAACTTCGCTAGAAACTGGTTAAAACAGCAAAGTGCTTAAGGCAGTGTTTCTCAACCTTGGCAACTTGAAGATGTCTGGACTTCAACTCCCAGAATTCACCAGCCAGCAAATGCTGGGAGTTGAAGTCCAGACATCTTCAAGTTGCCAAGGTTGAGAAACACTGGCTTAAGGCTTTTCAGAACAGAATTTTTAAACTGGGCCCAGGAAGACTCTGGCAATCTGTTCCACTGACTACCAGAAAAATACTGGAGTACTAAAAACAACATGCAACATATACTCTGTATAAAAATACAGAAATCCCCTCCCTTCCAAGAGGAGAGGGCAGATGTCATGTAAAACATGTGGGCATGACAGTGTAACATCTGTATATCTTTTTGAGAGATTAAAGGAAACTAAACTGTATATAATATTCTGATAGGCTGCTAGCAATCTGTGCAGATAACATGAGTGCCACATAGTTGAGCCCACATCCATCAACGTGCCGACAGCTCAGCCCTACAGCGGTTGATCTTTCTGTATCACTGTTCAAGACAACCAGAGGCAAAACATGGAGCAGCAATTCAATTCTGTGTGCACTGTAGCAAAAATGCTGTCTTGTAGTTGTTAATTATTCAACAATAACATTAACTCAGTGTACGGCCCCTGTGAACATGATAAATTCCCTACTGAGTAGGGAATGAGAAAAGGAGCAGAAAATAAAACTGCTAATACTGTAAGTGCAAAGACTTTAATTTCCATTAACCTTAGTCAAGATACCCAGGGTCAAGAGATTGTGAGGGTTACATACATGTAACACACCAAGTTGCATACTGGTAACATACTATAAGCAGTTCTGCTCATCTTGTGCCTTAAAAGGGACATTAAAAAGTTGAAGAACGAGCATAAAAAGTGATCAATGGATTGAAAGGAACAATTCTCATATAAGAACAAGATGGCATCTAATTTCAGTTCAAGCTTCCATTAATACTAGTCACCAGTTCACAGCCCTATCTTCTTCTCAAAATTGCTAGGAATTTTGTCTGAAATGTTATAGTTTGTCTGAAATATTATAGGTTTCCTGCTTGAGCAGAGGGTTGAACTGCAAGATCTTTGAAGTGTGCTGTTCTATAGTTCTGTTATTCTTTGTCTACAGAGATGGAGAGAGATTTGTGCTGAGTTTCTTCTAGTACAGTGTTTCTCAACCTTGGCGACTTTCAGTCCTGTGGACTTCAACTCCCAGAATTCCCCAGCCAGCTATACAAGCCAGTTACCAAATGTCTATGGAGACTCTCAGTCCTCCAGGTCATGGTTGTCGCAAAGGTGTTTTTTCAAGGGGCAACTGGACTTTCTATTTTGTCTTTGGAGACGTTTCTTCAAAGAAAGAAGCTTCTAGGACAGTGTTTCTCAACCTTGGCAACTTGAAGATGTCTGGACTTCAACTCCCAGAATTCCCCAGCCAGCGAATGCTGGCTGGGGAATTCTGGGAGTTGAAGTCCAGACATCTTCAAGTAGCCAAGGTTGAGAAACACTGTTCTAGGATGAGAAGCAAAATGTCTTCAAATCAAAACCAGAACGTCCAGCTGCCTCTTGAAAAAGCACCTTTGGGACAAGCCAGTTACTAAGCATCCAAATTTTGATCAGTAACAATGGGGATGCTGCAATGGTTGTGTGAAAAATGGTCATAATTAACTTTTTTCAGTGCTGTTGTAATTTCAAACAATCACTAAATGAAAGTTGAGGACTCCCTGTACTTAAGAGAGAGCACTTGGATATCTGAAATAAAAGAATTATGGACTTGAGAATGCAAACACAATTAACACCCTGCTCTATGATCTTTATGAATCTACACTCTCAACAGACACTCCCTGTGATTGTTGGGGTAGGGGAATTCCATGAATTCACATTATATTTGGTTTGAATTTTGCAGTGTCATGGGTCAGGTATCTTCATTCGACTATTGCTTTAAAAAAAAACACCTTTCTTCATGGTTCCACCACAAAATCGCGGAGGACAAAATCGCGCTCGACAAAAGCGCGCATTTGACGTCATCACAGCGCGACGAAAACATCGCGCTGTGATCGAAAAATGTAAAAATAAAGCTAAAACCTTCCCCTAACCCTCCCAAACCTACCCCTAAACCTAACCCTAAATCTAACCCTAAACCTAACCGTTAACGTAACGCTAAACCTAACGCTAACCCTTAACCTAACGCTAAACCTAACGCTAACGCTCTAAACCTAACCTAACCCTTAACCTAACCCTAACCCTAACCCTAACCCTAACGCTTACCTTTATGTGAATCGGCTTGCTTTAATTTTAATTTTATTTCAATTTTTAATTTTTTTCGTCGCGCTGTGATGACGTCACATGCGCGCTTTCGTCGAGCGCGATTTTGTCCTCCGCGCTTTTGACGGGTCACGTTCTTCATATATTTCTGTTCTATCAGTGGATTTGGACAATATGAGATTGGAATTGGAATTGCTCACCTCATAACCCACACTCTGAACGTCTATGTTTGTCTGCTTAGCAACCTAGCTTTAATCCTGGTGTTTAGGGGTGTCACCACAAATAATAATGTTTAAAGTGTAAATAATATATCTAGCATATTCTTAATGAGGTTAGCACTTTGTCAGGATTGTGTTTGTTTGATCTTTTGCTAAAATTATATCACACTGAGTTTGAGTTTGAGTTTATTGGTCTTGTATGCCGCCCACTCCCGAAGGACTCCGGGCGGCTTACAATAAACAAGGGAAGGGGATAAATACACAAAACAACACTTTAAAATACGCAACATTCACAGTTACCGTGGGGCTGGATATTTCACAAGCCCCCCGGCCTGCTGGAGCAGCCAGGACTTGGTGGCTTTGCGGAAGGCCGGGAGGGTAGTAAGAGTCCGGATCTCGACAGGGAGATCATTCCAGAGGGCTGGAGCTGCAACAGAGAAGGCTCTCCCCCAGGGAGTCACCAGCCGATATTGGCTGGCAGATGGAATCCGGAGAAGGCCTAACCTGTGAGATCTAATCGGTCTATGGGAGGTAATCGGCAGGAGGCGGTCTCTCAGGTACCCAGGTCACTGAAGATTCAGGCATGGTGCTGTTGGTGATGGTGTGGATCTGAGAAGATCTTGTACATAAACTGGTCCACCTCCATCACATTGTGCTATGTAACACTGGTTGTTAGCGATCAAGCAGACCATTGTATTTGCTATTGCAACAAACCTGGTGTCTGGTTAACTATTAGATTACAACTTCCATCATTCCCAGACAACATAGCAATCGTTGGAAGGGGTATCTTGGCATATTTGGAGGGTCAGTGGATTAATATCCCTCAGATGGCAACTATCTGAATAGAACAGTCTTGAGCATCATCCGATTATTCATCTTATAGATCCAAGAAAGTGATTTTAAAAAACCCGCACAGGTTTAGTTCTGTTTCCCAGTTCCAAAATGAGCCAGCTATGCAGCTGGTGGCTTCAAGTTCCCTTGTTGTAGCTGCTTATCTCATCTGTTATTGCTCATTGTCTCTTCATGTCTTTATCCCAGTCCGCTCCATCCCCTCCTTCCCTCCCTTCCTCCCCCCACTTCTTAGCTGTCATTCAACTATTCCATACATCTTGCAAAATCACACTCTGTTGTTGTCTAGCCATTCGGGGGAGTTTTGGCATTTAAAAAAAAAATAGTTACAAAATTAGAGGCGTTTGCATTCCTTGTCAATATCATATCAACTAAGATACTTTATCCAAAGAAAAGCTACCTTGAGACATAAGGCCATTTTTGTCTTTGAATCCTTAAAGAAATGTTGCTCTTTTTTGAAGTGAAATAATATTTCATCTCAGCAGACGCTTCCACCCAAGAAAAGATCTTATGGATACAAAATATTGGCAATCTTAACTCTTATAAACCATTATGAAGATCATTCAGAATTCCATATGGATGAAAGAGCAGGTATAACAACAGTATGATCTGTGCCCTTTCGGATGTGGTTGAACAGCTGTTTTCTACTACTGGCTGGTGTTTTAAGGAATGGTTCAAGCTACTTATCTCTTTAGGACATTATAGACTCCAGAGCTTTGTGCCTCCAGATGTGTTCAAACTGCAATTCCCAGAATTTATGGATCAATATAGACAATGCATTGACTGGGAATTCTTGCAAGTTAGAATGCAGCATCTGGAAGACACTAAATTGCGGAAAACTGGGTTGCCGTGTTTTAAAATAAAAATGTAACATATCAACATTTAAATTTATTGAGGTTTCCTCTTGTTTGAGCTCCATAAAGGCCATATTTTCATGCTAGAGATTTGTAGGCCAATTTTACTGATTATTACTCTTATTGGGGAAATTGGTTCAACTTCGTAAACGTTACATGCATCCAATTTATTGAAAATATCTGGCCATAAATAAAAGGAGAAGGATTGGGATGAGTCAATGCTGAACCAAAAATAAATGGGGAATAAATGCGAATGAAAATTTAAAAGAAAACAAAATGCATGTAGCCTGTTCTTAAGAGATCTTGGTGTGGACTGAATTATTTAACTGAATCTATGTGTTATCACTTAACGTCGATAAAGGTGGTAGAAAGCCATTTATGAAAATAGTATAATTTCTTTTGCCTTCCTCTATAACAGTAGAAGCAGCCATAGTAATAATCATAATCATAATTAGTCCACCCAATATAAATACATCTTGAGTTGTAAAAACTCCTGTAGTATAATTGAAGAAAAAAAATGTAATTTGTAGACAAAAATAAATTTTTCATGCCTCTATCAAACATTGATAATAAAGGTTTTAATATTTATTGTTACCTATGGCCAAAGTCAGAATTTCTGTTCCAAGAAGGTCAACACATTTAAATAAGGGATTGCCTATGGATATAATTGATTGGGAGGCTGTTGGTGTTAAAGATTCCCCCCTGGAATTTCACACTGGTCCTCAGTGCTGCTTAATCTCCTTCATATTCATACTTACATATTCATCCGTATTGAATTATAATGTTTTCTCAATTTATTTTGCCTCTTTCTTTTAACAATGGCAGGAAGCACCCTTGAGGTATTCCCATTAAGATCAGGAGCGCCGGCTCCAGCTTCATATTCAAAAACCAATTGTCTCCTGCATTAATTCTGCAGAGGCAATTCTCAAAGCAGTAAGCAGAATTTCACTTCATCCTGGTTCATGTTTAAAGGTTTATCAGGCTATTCATGGCTTTATTAGGGTTTTAAAAAAATATATGTTTAAAATCATTAAAGAATGATTTTTATTGAAGACGCACAGAGACTTCAGTCAATGAACTGATTGCTGCAAAATGCATGCTCCCCCACGACGCCGAAGTAAATGTTCAAAGAAATGGTAAGATCCAGTGCTGGCTAGAGAGAAGATGGCTCCAGGGAGTTACAATAGGTTGTGACTTTGACCCCTAGGTCATTGTTATGAATATGACCCAGGAAGCAGAAAGATCAAAAGTTACCCCCGCCTCACAGCTGGTGAGCTAGTTAATATATTTTTCTATGTTTTGCAGAACACCTTTATATGTTTTTTTTACGCTTTTTACTTTTTAATATTCTATGAGAAAGTAACCATCAAATACCAAGAAGCCTTTCGAGTGACTGAATGTGCACTTTAATTCAAACTGCAGAGCTTTATCATCTGTATTTAACTGGGTGATTATATGACAACCGTAATTAAAGATCCACTACCCAATTGCATGTGTGAATTGGCCATTAACGAGAACGGGATCAACTCTTCTCTCTCATTCATCATTTCTATTATTTCCTTCTTACATTTTTTGTACTGCAAGTTGGCTGTGTTAATAGTAGTCACCCTTCTTTCTTCCTTCCTTCCTTTCCCTTCCTTCCTTCTTTCTTTCCTTCTTTCTAGAGTAATCACTAGCTGTCAGCTGTAGCAAATCTTATATCAATGACTTAACTAAGTGATTGTATGTCTTCTTTTAGGATTCGCTGAATTCATGAAGACTGTAAGTGTTTTTGTGTTCAACACAAAAAAATCTGCTGTTTGCTCTTTTGTGTAGAACACTTTCATCACACATAGGATGGGCACTTTGTCCATGCAACGTGTTTACAATTTCCTATTGAAATGAGCAGTACATTAGTTGCTTGGTATTATTTTATGACATTTGATTACATAATTTAACTTGGAGGCAATATAGGATACAGTGGAAATAAATATTTATCACTGTATTGCTGATAGGTACAGTGAGTTTAGAAACTATCAAAAAGCAGTTTGGGAAACAAATTAATCCTATGTGAGTTATTCAGAACAAAATCCTATTTATTTACATGTGTATCCTCCGATATAAGTAGTTGTAATGTCAAATAATTATGAGATTTATATCTCCTACTATTGCAAACAATTAAAACCTAATCTTAATATGTTTTAGAAAGTTAACACTATAGATAACGTGCTGTGATATAAATTCTACAAAATTACAATTAGTGATAAATTAATACAAAAGGCAAGTGCATCATCATTGGCCAGAAGGAAAATCCAGGAATTCATACTGGAACAGTACTTCTATTTCATCAAAAAAAATGCGATAGATACTGTATGTCAATGATTTGTTGAAAGCTATATATTGCTATTTTTAACCTCCCATCATAACTCTATTAGTAATTCTAACAGTATTAGTAATTCTCAAAATCAGTTCTAAGGGGATAATAACTATAACTCACATAATGGTAGGTTTTCCAAAAATTTTCATCTGCATAATTTTCTATCCCATGTTGATATCATTTGTAATTAAATCTAAAACTCTCAATTCATGAGTCGCATCTAAGGTTACTCAAAGGTTTACTTAATTGCCTATTAAGTTTCTTGCTTCTCTGTTATGTGAAAGAGGGACAGGTGCTCATTTCTCTGAAAAGTCACATCAAAGAGGCCAACAGGAAGTTTCGGAAATGATCCGACAGTGGGTTGAGTCTTGTCGGCCACTCTTTGGCCGATGACTTGTAGAAAATGTGATTGCAATCGTCTTCAGTTTTTACACAGTGGAATTTTTTATTGTAAATCTCTATTCAAAGTGGTGTCTCAGTTTATTCTAAAGAAGACAACATGATTGTTTTAAGACAAGGCAATTCCAAGTTTTTATATTTGAAATATTTTCAATTTTTCCTTAGAATAAAATATCCAGCCAAAAACTTCCCTTTTAGATCGATATTTATTTAAGACGTCCTGTATATATTATATATTAATAATACAGATTTTCTAGATTTACATATCAAATTAAATGTGGATTTATACATATTTATAAAAAATGTATATATAAAGCATATGCATAAATGTATAAAGAAATTTATGTTTAATATTGTTATTATTCTTACTAACTGCTTGGGGGTTCAGGTGCTTTCTGTTCATCTGCAAGGAATTTTCCAAAGTATGACATGAAGCTTATCAATCAGGCTATGGGTCAAGTTGGCCGCGGAGATAAAGATTGCTAAGAGAGAGAGGAGGAGGGAGAAAGAGAGAGTGAGTGTGTTCTATGGAAGTTCATAGACATGCTTGATAACTGTCACATCCCCTTAAAAGTTTAATAGCAGATAATGCCAAAAAATCTCTTGTTTTATTTCTTTTATCCCTATTATATGGTTTAGAATGGCAGGTTTGGTTGCTCCACTAAGGCTCTTGATCTGGCCTGAGAAAAATCTCACTTAATGGTTACAAAAACCCTGATTTTTCTATTTTGTTTTTTCAATGGTTATCTAGGTTATCTGAAGGCCACACCTGATAGCCGTAGCTCTTCCAATATTCAGTGGTTTATTGAGCAAATTGAAAATGGGAGGGAGGGGAAAGAGCAGGCAAAAGATTTCTTGAAGGGTATACGATTTTTTAATGGGAAAATCATTTTTTTTTCTTCGTCTCCCCCTTCTCCTTCTTATCCTCCTTTTCTTTTTCTCCTTCTCCTTCTTTTTCTCCATTTTCCTCTTTCCTCCTTCATTAGGCAAGCTTTCTTCCTCAGCTGCTGTCTGACAAAAAAAACCTTAAGCTTAGCTTTCTTAAACTAACCCAAGGTCTCAAAACTGCACTATGCAAGCTTTCAAGTTTTCCAAAATGAAACAGGAGGAGGCAGGGGGATGGATAACCAAAAAAAGTAACTGTTACTACAGTCATGGCATCTCCATCCAGTTACAGGACGTGGGAGGAATTCTGGATGATTGGGAAGTGACTTTGTGGCCACTTTCTGAATAGCAAATTGTGAGAGAGGTACAAAGATAAAGTGTTGTTGTTCACTTATTACCATCTGAAGACAATTATAGCTTTAGAGAAATGGAAGGATGCCATATATCAGGAGCATCTGGTGGGCCCAAGTCACAGAAGATATAAACCCAGGGGGGGGGGGGAGTGAGGAAAAAGGGAGAGAAAGAAAGCATAGACACATGCTGGACATTTTAGTGATGGATGCCAGGAAGGATCAAGGGGAAGTCTTACTCCTCCGTAGACTTGGAAAGGTAAAACAACAAAGAAAGATGTCTTAGTTTTGAAAGCCTTGACCTTGGTGATAAATAAGGTATTTCTAGGCTGTAGATACTTAGCTCTCAATTATAGTAGAAAAGGTAAATTAATTTTGAGAGGTCTTATCAATATGTGAGTTTGTCACGTGTGCACCTTGTATCACTCCCTTGATAGAGTTATGGTCTTTGTAAGGCGCCTAGATAGACTGCACAAACTTTTCATGAGAGGGAGGGACCAGAGAAGGTTAGAAGCCATGGAAGGAGGCGGAATGTAGAAGGTAGAAGCAATGGGAATTGCTTAGAGTACAATGGCATCAATAATGGAAATAAATAAAACTGATTAGCTGGGTATTTTTTTTTATATTTTCAACTGATTCAACATCAATAGCAGAGAAATTCTTCATGTGCATACCATTTTTTTTTACTATGATATATGACGGCAAAAGGAGTTTTCTGTGACAAAAGAGCACACAGAACAAAACCCAACGAAATAAAATAACAATTATATGCCAACAGTTTAAAAATCGTATATAAAAACCTGTGAATAATTATATTAGGGTCAGTTGTTTATGATATCGGCATCTCTTGCTTATGGGTGTTTACTGCTGCTCTTCAAAAGTTGGCGTTCTAGAGGCTGATTGAAATTATTCTGAGAGGAAAAGATCAACGTAAAAATCATCAAAGCAGACCGGGGGATGTAGTACCAAGGGAGAAATAAGAGGTTGAGAGGGGTTTTTTTTATAAAAGGAACAGTGTAGCAACACCTGGAAAATAGGTTTAGAAACATCAGAGCTGTAGGAACTCTATTAAACTTCCCTTGGAGAACTGTAATTAGTTCTAAAGAGAATCTTTGTAGGGATGGCAAAAGAGGTTGAAGTGGTATTTTCCTCTCTGTTTCCTTTGAGGTCTCTAACCTCATTTTGATGTTCAGTGGCTTTTATTTTCTTAGCATGGCTGAATTCTAAAAGATGTAAGAGGTATATCAAAAGGCCACATGATAAAGATTTTCCCATAATTACCTAGGACCATGAGGCTTATGTATTTGTATGGGGAGAGAATTAATAAAGTTGGATGAAATTGTGGTTTAGAAGAAACAAAAGAGAAACAATCTAGCTCTCTACCCTGATACAGATGAGATGGCCATAACTGATCCTGATGATGGAAATCCAGATGAGATTTCCCAGGCTACAATTCCAGTGATTCTATCTGATTTGAGGAACTGTAGATAAGGTGCCCTCAAGCCATTCACAATCAGTTGCCCACAACTTCCTCTCTTCCTAAGCAACGCAGTCTAGAACACCAGTGTCAAACTCACAGCATCATGGCATCGTCACGTGATGTATGAGGACTTTTTTCCCCTTCACCAAACCGCGTATGGCTGTGGCCAGATCATGACACAACCGGCCCACGGGCTGGAAGTTTGACAGCCCTGGTCCAGAAGATTTAAATTATTTGCTTCCTCCAGTTAAACATATACAGTAAGCGCTGTGGCTTTACTGTAATTAATCAGTTAGGAATTTTGCAGTTTCCTAGATAAGTGGGGAACCCCTATAAGTTCCGAATATGATCAAGGGAAAAAAGAATATTTGCATGTTTCTGGTTTTAAAGTTTTCCAGTAACTGTCCTAAGATGGGAATAAGAATCAGCTTATATAAATAAAATAGGAATAAGCTTTTCAGTATTAAACACTATATTTACATCAACCAATGTAGTTTTACTCACTCATTTTGTACAGTTCTGTAAAAATATTCCGTTCCGTAAATGAGCGAGTAGAAAATAGGTCTCTGCAGAGTCTTTAGCTGACCCTTTGAGGAATAAAAAATGCTTCTGTCTAGGAACTGAACAGTCAACACTTGCTGTAGCGCAGAAATGACTCTCCCCTTTCACATGTACAAGCCCTCTGCAACCTAGCCGAACTGCTCTCTGAGACTAATTAGTATTCTCCGAAAATGTCTAGGATATTGATCTGAGATTTTGAAGACTCTATTGATGTCGTCAGTTACAGTTGAATTAAAATTACCTTTAAAGGGAATTCAGAAGGTGGAAACATACATCACAGATTTTGTGACTTCCATTGTTATGTAAACTGGCAGCTCAGCTAAGAAATGAAATGCATATCCTTTCAAATTCTTTAAACTTTTTTATAACCCCCAGAAGATCAGAAATAATCAGGCATGGAGACTTTTTTACAGGATATACTCTGCCATTCCTTTCCTGTTTTCTTCAGACCCGTGAATATCT
Source organism: Thamnophis elegans (assembly GCF_009769535.1). Classification (NCBI taxonomy): domain Eukaryota; kingdom Metazoa; phylum Chordata; class Lepidosauria; order Squamata; family Natricidae; genus Thamnophis; species Thamnophis elegans. The sequence goes on from NC_045545.1 coordinate 1,825,470, forward strand.
TCAGGATGTAATAGCCCAATTGACTTCTTTGTTTATTAAGAGATATTTTGTTCCTACCTTATATAACAGTCACACAGAAACAATATTATACATGAATTGCAAACATCATAGCAATAGCAATAGCAGTTAGACTTATATACCGCTTCATAGGGCTTTCAGCCCTCTCTAAGCGGTTTACAGAGTCAGCATATTTGCCCCCAACAACAATCCGGGTCCTCATTTCACCCACCTCGGAAGGATGGAAGGATGAGTCAACCCTCAGCCGGTGAGATTTGAACAGCCGAACTGCAGAACTGCAGTCAGCTGAAGTGGCCTGCAGTGCTGCATTTAACCACTGCGCCACCGCGGCTCTCATAAATACAATCATAAATTGTATTTCGTTCATCCTAAAGCCAGAGATGAGTTTATGAAGTCCTATGTACTAAACCTTGATTTATTCTCACAAGAATACCAGACATGATAAGAACTTGTTTGGTGACCCCCAAAGCTGGACATGTTCTCCCTTCTGGATCTCATGGTGGCTGGTCATAAGTAAAAGTCTCAGTTTTCTGAACAAAATGGGACTGAGAACAGTACTGAAGAGGTCCTATGGGATTCCAAGGACCAACGGAAGGAGGAGATATGCAAATGAAATGGGGATATTAATTTTGAGTCATTTGCTTATCAATTTGCCTAACTCGTTTAGTCAGCTGGTCCTGTCACCTCAACCTCTATCTTCAGTTGTCCATAAGAAAGTAGATGGGAGCAAACAGGCTGATGTTAAGAATCTGACAAGAAGGAATATTCTTTGTTGCAGAACCTCTGTCGACACTGGAGTTATCACTGAATGGACAAACGTCACTCTTGAAAGAACAAGTTTCCTTCTGGAGTCACAACTCCTGCCTGAGAGTAGGCAAAAGCCATAACCAAGGCAATCTTCACCCAGTTTCAGCTGGTACACCAATTGTGACTTTGCGTCATGTAGGAGGATCTGACTATACTAATTCATGTACTCATTACTATCTGGTGGAACTACAGCAATGCCACCCTTCTGCCCTACAAGGCAAAGATTACTTGAAAAACACAGTTGTTCCAGAATGTGATGCTCCTTGGGTTGACAAGCAGCTAACTTTGGAAGCATACTTCGGGCATTATGTTGTTTATCAAGCAGGTTTCCAGTTCAAATTAAAGTCCTGATTTTGACCTATAAAGTCCTTTATGATTTGACACCTGGGTCTCTGCAGAAGGACCTACTCTGGCCCGAAGGGGTTCAACTTATGAGATTACCCATTGTGAAGCAGAAGGAACCAGAATGATGCGCAGAATGAGCAGATCAGAGAAGTTTGATTATTGTTAGTGACTTATTTACAATAATCCCACCAGATTAACTGCACTCTCTTGGGAACAATCTGATAGACTTCAGGTTTTGGAGGGGGGGAGATTGGGTCAACTCCATTATCCACTCTAGTTGCAAATCTGCCCCCCCCTCCAACTTGGGGAGAAACTTCTCTTGGTCCTGCAATTTTAAAATGTACAGGGAACCAAAGTTAGGCAGTACAACTTCATAGTGGCAACACCATGTGGCCCAGCAGGAGCCGTTGGAGCTGCTACCAGACTCCAACAGCGAGGAGCCCTATGAGTCAGCTCTGGGGGATGTGGAGGACCCTGGACAAGGTTCCGACTCTGAGCAGGGCACAGAGAGGCTGGTTGGCCACCAGGAAGCACCTGAGCCTTGGACCATTGGGGAGGAGACAAGGGAGTGTGATCCTGATGTCAGCAGTGAGTTGTTCCTGGATGCCCAGCACCAGAGAGCTAATAGGTGTAAGGAACAGTTGCACAGTTACAGGAGGTAATTGCACTCAGCTGGTGGTCATTAGGCTCCTCTCCAGACTATAAAAGGAATGCTTGTGCACACACCCCTTTTGCAGAAGTCAACACATGAACTAATGTTGGAGAACAGTACTGTGAGCCTGGCAGGCTGGATTGCTGCCAAGGCTTATCTGTGCCGGTTTGCTGCCAAGGACCTGTCTGTCTGTTAATAAATTCTGTAAAGTATCTTTGACATGGAGTGTGTTGGTATGGGACGAGGGGGGTCAGAACACCATGCCTTTAACAAAGATGAGGTTAGCCCCTTTCTTGAAGGCTTTCTGGAGAATGCCCAAAACTAAGCTGGTTCAGACCAGAAGTGGTATTCAGCAGGTTCTGACCAGTTCTGGAGAACCGGTAGCAGAAATTTTGAGTAGTTCAGAGAACCGGTAAATACCACTCTGACTGGCCCTGCCCCCATCTGTTCTCTGCCTCCCGAGTCCCAGCTGATTGGGAGGAAAGGGGGATTTTGCAATAACTTCCTCCTGCTATGCCCACCAAGCCATGCCCACAGAACTGATAGTAAACAAATTTGAATCCCACCACTGGTTCAGACAATATCCCAACTACATTCACGAGCAATTCTATATTTATTTTTATCTTCCCTTTTACGTTGTTTATTCGGTTTGTTTTAATTTGGAGTTCCGATTTTATAACTTAGCCATTATAACATGCGACCAACCATGACTGTTTCAATGTTCTCGTATTGTATAAACCGCCGAGCATCATCGGATAGTGAGAGAATATAAATTTAATAAATCAATAACCAAAGAAATTCAATTATGGGGCTGCTGGCATAAAAAGAGCGCTCTAACAACAAAACTGAAGAAAGCTTATCAGAAGAGACAAGGAGAAGCAAAGAGAGGAAAATCATTGTAAACTTTGGTGTTTGCCTCCCACCTGAGCTCTCATTTTTCATATTCAGGTACAGATCAGAGATCAGGATTTCTGCCAGTTCAGCCAAACCAGTAGTAGCACCAGCGGGAGGCTCCGCCCACCCCAGGGACGTGCAATCAGGGGAGGCAGGGGAGGCGGGGCCTCACCAGTGTCATGAGGAAAAGAAAAGAATTTTTAAAATAATTAGAAAGGCCAAGGTAGTTGCTGCCAGACTCCAGAGTCACAGTGACTCTGAGTCTGCTTAGTGCTAACTGTAGGGGGAGGCGAGAGAACTACGGGCTCAGAGTTAAGCAAGGGTTAAAAGGCGAAAAATTCCTTACGCAAAGGAGGCACGTGATTCTCCCGCTTCCTGATCTGGGAGCAGCAAATCATGCCTTGCCTAAGTGAGTTGCTTTTTTGTTTAATTTTTTACATTTTCATCATGGCGGGCGGACAAGAGGAGAGTTGAAATCCACAGCTGGAAAAGATATGTGGATCGGACGGAGGGAGGTGGGGGGTTCAAAATGATTGTAATTTAATTTGTATTTTTTATTGTGAGGAATTTGTGTGTGTGTGTCTGGGTGCGTGTGTGTTTCTTTTGGGGGGGCGAGGCAGCGGAGCGCGGCAGCATCAGGGATGTTCTCACCGCTGTGTCCAACAGGCCAGGCATCTCATGTTTATGTCCGCCATAAACGTGAGACGCCTGGCCTGTTGGACACAGCAGTGGCGGGGGGAGGAATGGGCTGGGTGGGTGGGCTGGCTGGCTGGGGAGGGGGGAATCATGGCCGCTCAGGCTCCGGCGGCAGGGCTTTAAAGTCCCGGCACCGTCCGCCATAGAACGGGTCCCGGTCCCGCTCTATGGTGGATGCGGTGCCGGGGCTTTGGAGGGGCTTTTGCACTTGCCTCACCAGCCATCCTCATATCTAATTGAAGCCAAGTGATGCAAATTAGTGTTACGAACGCTGAAGAGAATGACTTATTCTCAGACCTGGCACCAGGGATCCTCACCTTCTTTATATTATCCTTAATCCGCCACTAAAAATGCTATCAGTTGAAGTGGTTAAGCAGGCCACGAAGCAACACTTTCTCAAGAAAGTATGCCCACCTGTGCTCTGCATTTCTAAATAATACTGACATCAGCTCAAAAAACTGGACTCCTTCCTTCCTTCCTTCCTTCCTTCCTTCCTTCCTTCCTTCCTGTCAATCGTATTTTTCAAAATATAAGATGCAGATTCTCTCCCCCCCCCAAAAAAAAAGAACGTGGAAATGTTCGTGTATCTTATACACCGAATGCAACCATTTTCAGCCTCCTGAAGTCCCTCCCACTCATCCCATTTTTGTAAAAGTGGGCAAAAAATGAACCATTTTTCGCAAAAATTGGAGCGTTTTTGCTCCTCTCCCCCCCCCCCCAGAAGGACTCTGCGGGTTTCAGCAGGGCTGGAGGAAGGGAAAAATGCCCCCATTTTGGTGAAAACGGGCCATTTTTTGCAAAAACAGGGGTGCATTTGCCTCCCCCCCCCAAAGCATTCTGCAGGCTCCAGCAGGGCTGGGGGAAGGGAAAAATGCCCCTGTTTGGGTGAAAAACAGGGGCGTTTTTGCCTTCTGCAGCCCTGATGAAGCCTGCAGAATGCTACTGGGGGGCCAGGGAGGACAAAAACTTTTTTTTTCTTCCTTACCTCTTTGAAATCTTGGTGCGTCTTATACACCGGTGCGTCTTATAGTCCGAAAAATAAGGTAGCCCTTTTTTATTTTTGAATGTGTGAAAGGAGGTAAATAGGTGTTTGCCCTCATTTTCAAATATCACTTTCAAAGGAAGTAGTCCCTGTAGTAGTGACTGTTCAAAATTACAACAGCTCTGAAAAAAGTGACTTACGGCTGTTTTTTCACACAGCCGTTGCAGAAACCTGATGGTCACATGATTACAATTTGGATGCTTGGCAACTGGCTCGTATTTATGACTGTTTTACTGTCCCGAGGTCATGTGATCCCCTTTTGCGACCTTCTGACAAGCAAAGTCAATGGGGAAACCAAATTCACTTAACAACCATGTTAACCTATAAGATTGCACAGGTTGGGACTCCTCCGGGTGCCGTCGACCAGACAATGCCGGCTGGCAGCCCCTCGAGGGAGGTCCTTCTCTGTAGCTGCACCGGCCTTATGGAACGAGCTACTCGCAGAGATCCGGACCCTTACCACTCTCCCGGCCTTCCGCAAAGCAACCAAGACCTGGCTATTCCGGCAGGCCTGGGGCTGTTGATTAATTTCCAGCCCCACTTGATTGAATGGATGGTGTCTTATTTTAAATAATTGTATTTTTAATATTTTTGTGTTTTACTTTTGTTGTGAGCCGCCCAAAGTCCCTAGGGAGTGGGCGGCATATAAATTTTATTAAAGTTGCAAAGTTAACTAACTTAACAACTGCAATTTGATTTGAGTAGAAGTGTACCTACATTTTTTATCAGAATTTTTCCCCAGAGAGGTTCTGGCTTTGAATCTTTTTAGCAAAAAAAACACACAGCCTAGTGCAATCTTTTTGACTTTCTGGGAAGTTTCCTGATTCTAAATTGACTACTAATGACCTGTCTGTCTGTATGGCTGTGTCGATAGAAAAGATAGCATTGCTGATGGAAGACCTCAATACAATTGATATTTGTATTAAACGCTGGCTGTTACATTGTTGTCTTTACGAACATCGTTATGACGGAAATGGACAAAGCCATATTGGAAGCAAGAAGTCATATTCAGCAAGTATTCACAGAGTCTTGACGGATTTCATCCCCAGTATTTGCATAAAATATTTCAGGATTTGACACAGGTCTCGTTCAAGGATACCCAGCATAAGATTCACTTAAGCAAAGATCCTGTCCAACTAATCAACTAGAATTTTTGGAGGGTGCTAATAAACAGTGTAGGGAGCCAGTGAATATCATCCGGTTTGATTTTCAAAACGCCTTTGACAAAGTCCCACATCGAAGATTTCACAATAAGCTTTACAGTCGTGGAATAAAAAAAAAGGAAGCCCTCTTGTGGATAAGCAACTGGATTGGATTGGATTTATTACATTTATATGCCGCCCTTTTCCCCGAAGGGGACTCAGGGCGGCTCACAATTCAGTAAGGGAAAGGGGTACAGACAGGGGATAAAAAGACGAACATAACAGTACACAATTTAAAACACACAACAACCATACCATTCGAGTAGGGGGGGCAGAAGCTCTTTAGCCCCAGGCCTGTCGGAATAGCCAGGTTTTAAGGACTTTGCGGAAGGCCTGGAGGGTGGTGAGGGTTCGAATCTCCACAGGGAGTTCGTTCCAGAGGGTCGGAGCAGCCACAGAGAAGGCTCTCCTCCGGGTAGTCGCCAGTCAGCATTGGCCGGCAGATGGAATTCGGAGGAGGCCTAATCTGTGGGATCTGATCGGTCTAGTGGAGGTAATTGGCAGCAGGCGGTCTCTCAAGTACATAAAGAAAGAAACGCAAAGAATATTTGTGCACAAATTCTCTACATAAGTTACTCTTGGATTCAGGATGTATGATGTCACTGAAGTCAAAGCAAAGAGTGAAAATATAGGTAATCCTTGACTTATGACCACAGGTGGGCACAACATTTCTCTTGCTAAGTGAGACCTTTGTAAAGTGGGTTGTAACTTTGAATAGTCACTGAATGAACCCATGGTAAGTTGAAGGCTACCTGTAATGGCAGGTTCCAAAAAACTGCTGAGATAACTGGAAATTACAAAATATGGGCAACATGACTTTATTGATTGCATAATATCTGTGATACTGAAAATATTCAAAGTTTAGATGACTCGGAAGCTATGCCTCCCAAAGACCCTCATCATATTCCATATGGATCAAATTTAGTGTGTCTGAGTTGTCCCATTCCAACTTTCCTGTTATTGGAGGTACAGGCAGCCCTTGGCTTACAACAGTCCATGTAGTGACCATTTGAGGTTACAAGGCATTGAAAAAAGTGACTTGTGACTGTTTTTCCCACTTATGATCATTGCAGCATCCCCGTGGTCATGGGATCAAAATCTTAGCAACTGGCTCAGAATCCTGATGTTTGCAGTGTCCCCAGGGGTGGTTCCACCACAAAACCACGGTCGACTAAAGCGCGCTCGATGAAACAGTGTACCTGACGTCATCACAGCGCGACAAAAAAAGCACGCTGTGAGCGCTAAAGCTAAAATTAACCCCTAAACCTAAACCTAACCCCCCGAAACCTAACCCTAAACCTAACCCTAAACCTAACCCTTAACCTAACGCTAAACCTAATGCTAAACCTAACGCTAACCCTTAACCTAACCCTAAACCTAACCCTAACCCTTAACCTAACCCTAACTCTAACCCTAACCTGAACCCTAAACCTAACCCTTACCTTAACGTGAATCAGCTTGCTTTCAAAGCGCTTTTTAAAGCGCTCTTTTTTCTCCGCGGTCGCTGTTGTCGTGCTGCTGATGACGTCAGCGACGCGCTTTAATCGGGCGCGCTTTAGTGGACCGCGGTTTTGTCGTGCCACGCCCAGGGGCATGGAATCAACTTTCCCAACCTCTGACAAGCAAAATCGATGGAGAAGTCAGATTCAATTAAACACCCGTGCAAATTTTTTACTAACGGTTCTGTGGGCGTGGCTTAATTGGTGTCGCTTTGTGGGTGTGGCAGGGGAAGGATACTATAAAATCCCCATTCTCTCCCGATCAGCTGGGACTCGGGAGGCAGACAATAGATGTGGCGGGGCCAGCCAAAGGTGGTATTTACCGGTTCTCTGGACTACTCAAAATTTCCGCTACCAGTTCTCCAGAACTGGTCAGAACCTGCTGAATGCCAACTCTGCACCTGTGTTACTAATTTAACAGCTGCAGTGATTCACTTAACGACTGTGGCAAGAAAGGTTTGTAAAATGGGACAAAACTCTGTTAACAACAGTCCCACTTAGCAACAGAAATGTTTGGCTCAGCTGTGTTTGTGAGTCAATAGCAATAGCAGTTAGACTTATATACCGCTTCATAGGACTTTCAGCCCTCTCTAAGCGGTTTACAGAGTCAGCATATCGTCCCTCCCCCCCCCCCACAGTCTGGGTCCTCATTTCACCCACCTCGGAAGGATGGAAGGCTGAGTCAACCTTGAGCCGGTGAGATTAGAACCGCCGAACTGCAGATAACAGTCAGCTGAAGTGGCCTGCAGTACTGCACCCTAACCACTGCGCCACCTCGGCTCTTCGACACCTCGGAGTCAAGCGCTCCCCAGAGGTATTCATGGAGGCAGAGCCTTTCCTGTAGTGGCACCCCAGCCTTTTAATTTTCTCTGTACTAAATTGTGTTTAGCACCAAGTGTTTTTTCCCCCTCCCTTTTAGTTTTCCATTGTTTTTCTTGACTTTTAGCCTTCTGCTTTTAACTGAGATTGTGTTTGCTGTGATTATTTTTCATTTTCACTCATTGTTTTTGCTTTCGTACTGCATTCTGCTCTCATCATTTACTCTAAAAAGCCAAATATGAAACATTTAAAGGAATGGATTAAAGTGTAACGAAACATCAAGGACAGAGCTGGACACATTTTCATATACCTGGGCAATTAAAAAATAAAATAAAATTAGCTTCTTTTTTTTGTTCATCCACTAGCTGTATGCGGCCGAATGTTTTCCTTTCAGTTCCGTTCTGTGAAGGGATAAACGCCTACATTCTCCGCACATTTCCTTACTGATTACTGTAAAAGATTGAGATCATTCTTCCCCCTCCTCTTTTTCTCTCTTACACACACACACACACACACACACACACATGTTCTTTTGTTAAGTGCACTGTTTATATATCCGAACAATAGAAAGTTAATATAGTGAGTTTGTTTAACAGGAAATATCTGGTTTTTTTTTAAATGAAGAAAGCTGAAATTTCTCCACTAGCATTTCCGATGATTCTGCAGGAAAGGCCTGTAATTTTGCACTCCAGTCCTGTACGTGTCTCTTTAAAATGCAGATGGGAATGGGATACTCTCAGGAAATTTATGGGTATAGCATTTTAATATTGTACTGGATTTAATTTTGATTGCCTTGATTTTACACTCATGTCTGAGAGTTCATTTTTTGTGTGTGTGTTAAATAAATATATATATAGCTGCCCACTCACACAATGACCTTTTATGAATTAGTTACCGGTAGTCCTTGACTTAAAACAATTCATTTAGTGACTGAGGTGGCGCAGTGGTTAGGGTGCAGTACTGCAGGCCACTTTAGCTGACTGTGATCTGCAGTTCAGCAGTTCTAATCTCACCGGCTCAAGGTCGACTCAGCCTTCCATCCTTCCGAGGTGGGTGAAATGAGGACCCGGATTGTTGTTGGGGGTGATATGCTGACTCTGTAAACCGCTTAGAGAGGGCTGAAAACCCTATGAAGCGGTATATAAGTCTAATAAATAAATAAATAAACAAATAAATAAATTCAAAGTTACAACAGCACTGGAAAAAGTGGCATACAACCGTTTTTCACACTTACCATTGCAGCATCCCGATTGGTCATGTGATCAAAATTCAGATGCTCGGCAACTGATTCCTGTTTTTAATGGTTTCCCGAGATCATGTGATCATCTTTTGGGACTTTTGCTAAGCAAAGTCAATGAGGAAGTCAGATTCACTCGACCTTTGGACACAGCAAGGTGTCATGGATATGAAAAAGTTGCCAAGTTCAGTTTTGATCACATCATTATGGGGAGGCTGCCAAGGTCATGAAAAATGGCCATAAGTCACATTTTCCAGTGCCATTGTAACTTTGTGACTAAACTGTTGTAAGTCGGGGACTATCTGTATGATGTTCGAAAGAGTTGTTTTGGTTTATAAACTGCAATCTGTGGATTAGTAGTTATATGTGAACCAGGGCATTCCGTTTTGTTTAGGAAATCATGGTTAAAATAAGCTACCTTGTGGTATAATCTAAGAGCCATGGTGCAATATTATTTTAATCATTTATTGATAGATTTACTTATTTCTCCCCAGGATCCGAAGATGTGGCTTCAGAGTTCCAATCTTACTGAGAAACATAGGAAGGAATCACTCAGCTAAAAATATCATTGGAAAAAAAAGTCTGCAGAGAATGTGATGTGATACTCACAGGCCTGGCTGGCTTGGACCGAAGCATTGTCCTGCTTCAGAAAGAAAGAAAGAAGCAAATAAATAAACAAACTTCTCCACAAATCTATTTGGTCTCCCCTAAGATCGTTAAACTTTCTGGAAATGAGCCCCTTCTTTCAAATATTGGCAGATATATTGTTGTGGATTGCCTGCTTTAAGGAAAATATTTCAATTGATAAATCCTAGCTGCACCATTTGTTTTCAAGGTCCCTGCAACATTATCAATATTTGGCACTGTTTTACATCCCTTGATCCTGTACAGAGCAGAAGAGTGCTGTAATACTATATTAGCTACTTCTAAGAAGATTCCCCAGTCACCCTAGTAAGTTTAGAACTGCATTTAAATTAAAATACCAGGGGTTTTTTAAAAATTATTTTTGCTTGTCTTGGTCATTTTTGTTCCATATTGAACACTAATGAGAAAAGAAAGTCTGAAAGACGCATATTTGCTATGATTATTCTGTATGAAGATCATTAGCCTCAGTTCATTGCCTAAAATGAAAGTAAATCCCGTGACCCGTCAAAACTGCACTCGACTAAGCCGCGCCCGATTAAACCGCGTCGCTGATGTCATCAACAGGGCGACAACAACCAGCGCGGAGAAAGAAGGGCGCTTTAAATTGCGCTTTGAAAGCAAGCCGATTCAACTTAAGGTAAGGGTTAGGTTTAGGGTTAGATTAAGGGTTAGGTTTAGGGTTAGGTTAAGGGTTAGGGTTAGGGTTAGGGTTAGGTTAAGGCTTAGGGTTAGGGTTAGGATTAGGTTTGGGGGGGTTAGGTTTAGGTTTAGGGGTTAATTTTAGGTTTAGGGTTTACAGCGTGCTTCTGTCTCCGCACTGTTGTCGCCCTGTTGATGACGTCAGCTACGCGGTTTAGTCGGACACGGTTTAGTCGAGCGCGGTTTTGTGGTGGAACCAGTAAATCCACTCAATGGAATTTGCTAAATATTCTCCACTACATGAGACTCCAGGATAAGTTGCATGGAACGCATACACTGCAACTTCTCCAAAACATTCATCACAGCAAGGGTGTCAAACTGGCAACCTGCAGGCGGGATGTGTCACGGACACGCCACACCCACCCCGGCTCCGCAAAGAGAAAAAAACATCACAATACATCACGTGATACAATCAAATTTGACACCCACGCATCATGGGTGTGTCCTAACACAAGTTTTTGTGCTGTGGCGTGAGACAAAGCGCATTTTGTCACTTACCCCAAATGGGTGGCTGTTTCCTGTAAATGTTTAAAATGCTTGTTTGGAGGTTCTAGCAGGGGAGCACAGCTATCGTATAATCTTGACCGAAGATCGGTACACTCCTTCTATCTGGGATGGTCGTCCTCTTCCACCGAGCGCGCAACTTCAGAAGGGACGCACATGGAGCGATGAGGGAGGAAGGGGACACCCGCCTAGCCAGCCAGATCAGCCGAATCAACCCTGGCGATCAATGGGGTGACAGATGTCGCAGCCAGATCGCCCTCACATCCATGCTTATATTTTTTTCTGTTTTGAAGAGCCTTTAGGAAATGCTTGGTGGTGTTTGCATTATTGATGGCTGGTGGCTTTCAGGAATATATACAGTTTTTATTTTTAATTTCATTTCTTTTTGTATTTTATTTATCTTACTTTATTGTTGTTACTCAATTCCAGCTTCTGACACTCGGTTTCTGATGGTATCTTATTGTATTATTATGTTGTTTTGTTTGTTGAGGTAATCGAGACTTGAGGTAATTGTAAATCAGTCTGGGCTAGTCTGACAGAAATTTTACAGTCTTCAACTTATGATTCTTCACTTAATGATGGTTCAAAGGTACAACAGCCTGTACTCATCTTTATGACCATCTCACCATCCCTGGGTCACATGGTCAGAATTCGGGCTCTTTGCAATCAGGTTGATTTATGACCAGTTGAAGATTCCTATGGGTCACATCAGGGGTGGGTTTTGACCGGTTCGCACCGGTCCCTGCGATCCGGTTGGTCGCCGAACCCGGAAGTAAGTAACTTCCGGAAACGGCGAAGCCCCCCCCCCGCGCCCGCACACGCCCGCACACCCACGCCCGCTCCTTACCCGGTTTTTACGAATTCTGCACTTTCCACGCATGCGCAGAACGCATACAGCGCCTGCGCGATCCTCCAGGAGCAGCTGGAGCATCGCGCAAACGCTAGTACGCATGTGCGCGCCGCGTGCGTGCACGCGCACGCCGCGTGCGTGCGCGAGGACGCCGCCGGCCTCGTTCCAACCGATCCAGTTGGAACGGGGCGAGAAACCCAGCCCTGGGTCACATGATCATGATTTGAAACTTTTGGGGGCTGATTTCTAGCAAAAAAAAAAAAACCCACCCATTGGGGAAGATGGATTTGCTTAATGGCATGTGATTTGCTTAACAGCTGTGTGATTCACTTAATGAGCACAGTGATTTGCTTAACAACCATAATAAAAATTGCCATTAAATTGGGCAAGACTCAACTTACGACTGCAATGGCTTACAATGGGAATTGCACTCCCACTCGTGGTTGTATATCAAGCACTCCGCACTCTTTCTAGAGTCTCAACACCTTTCTTGTATTGTAGTGACCAGAACTGGACGCATTCCAACCAATCCGTTTACTTTGCATACCTTGAAAATAACACGTGAGAGCTATTCTGAGTTAAGTCATTCCATTTCTCGTGTAGTTCTTTCATCTTTCTGGTGTAATAAGGTTTCTGGAGTTAAATTTCAGAACACTCTAAAAAGTTAGTTTAGGACAGTGTTTCTCAACCTTGGCAACTTGAAGATGTCCGGACTTCAACTCCCAGAATTCCCCAGCCAGCATTCGCTGGCTGGGGAATTCTGAGAGTTGAAGTCCGGACATCTTCAAGTTGCCAAGGTTGAGAAACACTGGTTTAGGACATGCTGTGTCCCAAAGTAATGGAAGCTCTTCCTTGCATTATGCTTTCAAAGGAATGTTTTGGCTGTTTTGTAGATATTCACCACAAAGAAAAAAGAAGGAGAGAAACATTTGCTTCCCCAAAATTGGTATCTGCAGGAAAACACAACCAGTAAAAGATAAACAGGAACAGCCCACACACCTGACATCAATGAGGAATCCTGGCTCCAAGAACTACACAATTAGCTGACAATTTTTATGGGATGACAGCTGCATGACTCACTTATATATATGGAAGGCTGGGTTGTTTTGTTTTTCGTAATTAGGTGGGACTTTTGCCTGCCTTAGCACTAAGAGGGCTGTGTAAATAGGAAGCGATGCGGGAAATCAATTCAGAGCGAACAGTCTTTTTATTATTATTATTTTTTCCTCAAGGATCAAACAGGAAGAGATAGGAAACCCAGAAAGATACTTGACAGATATTTAGCTCCCTGGGAGAAAAAGGAAGTCAGCATGTTGAAGGGCCCGGGTGGTTATTTTTGAGTTGTTGAAGAACGGAAAGGGGATGCTGTGTAGAAAGGATATGGATTGGATGCCTGGGATGGCATGGCAATGCATAGGAACAAGCAGAGCCTGGGCAAAGTGAAGAGCATCTGTGGGCCTGAACAGGCAGGGAGGAGCGTGTAGGTCAAGAGGCAGAAAAATGGTCAAACAATTGGCAACTGTGTTTTGCGCCGAAGTGGCACAGTGGTTAGAGTACAGTACTGCAGGCCACTTCAGCTGACTGCTATCTGCAGTTCAGCAGTTCTAATCTCACCTGCTCAGGGTCGACTCAGCCTTCCATCCTTCCGAGGTGGGTGAAATGAGGACCCGGATTGTTGTTGGGGGCAATATGCTGACTCTGTAAACCGCTTAGAGAGGGCTGAAAGCCCTATGAAGCGGTATATAAGTCTAACTGCTATTGCTATTTTGTCTTATTTTATCTTTTTTCCCCCTTGTTGTGTCTTCCTTACTGTTTCTAAAGATTAAAACATTCGATAAAAATTATTTCAAAAAAAATAAATAAATAAAAGAAGGATTCGGTTTAAGCCTCCCAGGTCAAAACAAAAGCACTGATACCACTTATGGCAAAGATGTGAATAGCTGAACCCACCCTCAGGATGCAAAAAAAAAGGAGAGAGTGACTCACTGACTGTTTAAAAATCAGTTCCTCCAGAGGTTTACCAGGAATCAGTTGCTGCCTCCTCACCATTCTCCCCTCTTGTACTTCTAAGTGTTCTCTAACTAAAATAACATTGCTTTGATAAGATTTCAACAATTGGACAATACTATATGTGTATAGGAAAAACCTTTTTTCCCCAAAGGCATAGGCCTGAAAAGTATTCTTAGGAATAGGCGAGGGACAATTCAGGGCATAAACAATTCAGGCACTTGTTGAATGAAATGAAGTGGCCAAAAGTTTCCAAGCCGAATTTTTCCACCTGGAATCCCTATAGTTAGAAAATAAAAACATACCTGGCACCAGCACAGAGAATCATCAAAGCCGCAATGTTGTAAACTTTTCCTAGGTTTCGGATTCAAGTTGAGGATGGGGTGTCTAGATTTCTCTTTCCTTTGACATCTACAAAAATAGATATCAGAAAAACAAATTGAAGATATAAAGACAAACTGTTCATATGTAAAAAGGAGCCTTCGATACTTACAGCTACAATGCTTAGCTCTGTAAGCAGAAATTGTTACATCACCTTCTTTTAGCCTGTTCCAGTGGTTTCCCAACCTTTTTTTTTAGCCATGCTCACCTAAGCATCTCTAAACTCCTGATGCTTCCCCCTATGACATATAATTTTTACTATTCAAAAAGTGAAGTCTTATTCAGGCGGAGGAAGCCTAAAAGGCCATTAACTTGGTTTAAACAAGGTTCCAAAGAACATGGCATCCATGAAAGAGAAAAATAAAAGAACTAATTTGGGTCCTGGTTCTGTATCCTCACTGCTGGGCAGAGGTGGGTTCCTACCAGTTCACACCTATTCGGTAGAACCGGTTCGTCAAATCTACCGAACCGGTTAGAAGAGGTTCCACCAGTGGACCCGGAAAGCAGGCCACACCTACAGAAGAGCTTCCAAACATTTTTGAAACCCACCACTGGTCCTTGGATATGATTATTCTACACTATCATGCTCCTATTTATAAAACTCAGTGCCTCTGTGAAAGGTAAGGATGACTACTGCGTTTGTGGTGCAATCAGAACATTGCGTGTGTTGAAGTTGTTTTAACGCAAACCAAAGATGCCTTTTAAAAAGGAAGTTTACATCCTATTCTTATGCATGCCAGTGCTGTGTGTGAGGTAATTTAAGGTGGTTCTGACAAGTGTCGTCGGCATCTTCATATCCGGCCACATGGGCGGCAAGCCACTCCCACAAAGGAGGCCACACCCACAGAGTAGGTTCAAACAATTTTTGAAACCCACCACTGCTGCTAGGCTTCCCCCAGCAGCCATCCACTCTGTCTCCCCACAGAGCAGCTCTCCCTGCAACCATCCAGCAGCAAAACCCAAAGGGGGGGGAGAGAGAGAGAGAGAGAGGAGAGAGAGAGATGGAGAGAGAGAGATTGAGAAAGAGAAAGAGAAAGGAGAGAGAGATAGAGACGGGGGAGAGAGAGAGAAAGAGAAGAGAGAGAGGAGAGAGAGGGAGAGAGAGAGAGATGGTCGAGAGACATTGAGAAAGAGAAAGAGAAAGGAGAGAGAGAGAAGGAGAGAGTCAGAAGAGGAGAGAGAGAGAGGGAGAGAGAGAGAGAGAGAGAGAGATGGGGGGAGAGAGAGGAGAGAGAGAGTTGAGAAAGAGAAAAAAAGGAGAGAGAGAGGGGGGGAGAGAGTCAGAGAGGAGAGAGAGAGACGGGGAGGAGAAGAGAGAGGAGAGAGAGAAGATGGGGGGGAGAGAGATGGAGAGAGAGTGATTGAGAAAGAGAAAGAGAAAGGAGAGAGAGAGAGAGGAGAGAGTCAGAGAGGAGAGAGAGAGAGACGGGGAGAGAGAGAGAGAGAGAGATGGGGGGGAGAGAGATGGAGAGAGAGAGATTGAGAAAGAGAAAGATAAAGGAGAGAGAGGGGGGGGGAGAGAGTCAGAGAGGAGGGAGAGAGAGAGAGAGAGAGAGAGAGAGAGACTCTGCCAGTCCCACGATCCTTAGTGGGAACACATCTGATTGGCTGGCAGTTGCCCCCTCCATCCCCCAGCTGGGATAGCCTTTTCAGACCAGACCCTAGGAAATGCACTTTAACAAAGACAATAAATAGGTAACTCGAACACAGCTGTTTCATCACAAATATATAAGAACGATTAGCGGGCTTTCAAAAATCCAGTTAATAGCTCATTTTTGAATTGCCCCCCATTAAAAATCAAACTGCCTCCCTTGGGGCATTTGGGAACCCCTGGCCTATTCTGATTGTGTCTTCTGAATATTCATAGAGAGAGGGAGGAGGTAGAATACTGCAAAATAGCATTCCTATCATTCCGATTGCAAAGATCTCAGTGGAACTTCAGAGGTTTAGTAGCTGTGTCCTAAGGTTCTTAGGAAACTCTACTTGCCCAAAGTATTGCACACCCATTCTCAAGTGTCCAGTATGAATGAATAAACTTCTTTAGTCACCCTGTTTCCTAGAAAGTGAGGAAACCGTCCAACTCGTTTTTGGAATCACAGTTGTAACTGAACTTTAGAATCTTTATACATCGGTTAAGACTCCACTTTATGCAACCAGAAATGTTCTTAAGAGTATTGATTATTGGATTATGATTAAGGAGCGTGGTGGCTTAGTGGTGAAGATGCTTGCCTCCCAATCGAAAGGTTGAGAGTTCAATCCTAGGTAGTGGAAATTGTTCCTCTCCTAAGGCCCAAAGAAAAAAATATCTGCTGTCAACCCCGCATGGCATCAGGAAAGGCACCTGGCCAGTAAATGCTCAACTCCATCCAGCCTCTCTGACTCTACCTGATTTAAGGGATTATAGAGTTGTAAAATGATCTTAGATTACAGAATCCACAAATTATATTTCCTTCGTTTAATGAACTGTGATTCTCAGAAAGGTTGAGCTGTTGATGATGATGAAGGCGTGTTTTCTTTGTAAATTATTTTTTATGCTGTCATTTACCATAGAATGGCCTATTATATACCTAATATTTATAAATTTTGATTTAAATATAAGGTGAGTAGCCAGCTGAAGGAGGAAGAGGTGCAAGGAGGAAACTTCTTCAACCATTATGCTGTAATAGAAGGTCAGTTTGGGGTGGTTGAGTTTTTGTGCCAAGGTTCACTTTGGAAGTGAGCGTTCGGCTTGTTTTAAATGCTGGTGCTTATTATTGCCACTATTTTTAGCTATTTTTTAAAATGTCTCTGATGTTATAATTGGTTGTGGAAATGTTTTTATTCTGAAACATACCTAGGGAATTCAGTTTTCAGGTGGTATCTCTTTAGCCTATACCACAGGAGCAGAGAAAAAAATTCATACAGATATGCAACATATTGATCCAGATAAAGATTGCATTGGCTGAGGAAGAGATAGAATATTCCAGAACCTACCCCTCTCCCACAAAAAACCAACACAGAGAAATGTTGATTTGAAAAAAAATTTGAAGATTTTGTTTTTATTTTCAGAAGCTGCAAAAAAAAATTGGAAAGGCAGGTGGGGGATCGGGGAGGAGGGAGACAAACAAAATAAAATCCACCTGGTGGAAAAACCTTACCCTGACTCCAAAATTCCATCTCTCTTTTTCTTCCCTTGTTGTATTCTTGAAGGGGGAATCAAGCCAAATGCCCAGCTCTCGCCCCTTCCTCCACACCCTCCCCATTTCTTATAAAACAATTTCCAGTGAGTGTACAGCTAAGCATAACCAGCTAGTATGCAATTGTTGAACAGATAACAGTAATAAATGTCCCTGTGAATTTATAGCTACCCATTGTCTTGCACTGAATGGCTCGTAGGTTACATTAACCAAGTTCCCTCCGATAGATTTCTTCTTCAGACTGTAATGCAACCTGAGCGAGGGGTGAAGCTTATCCGACTGATACGTGGCACATGCCGTGTCAAGCTCTCCAAGAGCTGTCATTTTTCTACCTTCCTTGTCTCCATCAGGCAAGCTTAATCAACATATATTGAGTTCTTCTTCAGCGGCAAAGGGTGCTTTTCATGTTAGGTAAACAGTGTGCTCACACCCATGACCATAGTTGTAGACAAAGGGTATCCACTGGACTTTTCATTTAGCATGGCTTCACATGAGTTACAGTAACATGTTGCTGGATCATCAGCGCATTTTGATGTAGTTAGTGCAAAGAGGGCCTCGGCAAAGGAAAATTGTGCATTGGCTCTCCTTCCTTCTACTGCAGGGAAATGATTACATGACTGAATCCTTTCCTGGGAAAAACTAGATATAAAAGAAGAACAGAGTTGGAAGGGACCTTGGAGGTCTTCTAGTCCAACCCTCTGCTCGGGCAGAAAACCCTAAACCATTTCAGACAAATGGTTATCCAATCTCTTCTGAAAAATGTCTAGTGACGGAGTATTCAAAACTTCTGGAGGCAAGTGGATCGACTGATTAATTGTTCTAACTGTCAGGATCAATTTATCCTTAGTTCTGGGTTGCTACAGGAACACTGCTATCCTGTCATGTCTAGTCCTTCTTTTCATTAAACTAGGTAAAGATTTCCCTCACACATATGTGCTACTTGTTCCCGACTCTACAGGGCGGTGCTCATCTCTGTTTCAAAGCCGAAGAGCCAGCGCTGTCCGAAGATGTCTCCATAGTCATGTGGCCGGCATGACTAATAGCAATAGCAGTTAGACTTATATACCGCTTCATAGGGCTTTCAGCCCTCTCTAAGCGGTTTACAGAGTCAGCATATCACCCCCACAGTCTGGGTCCTCATTTCACCCACCTCGGAAGGATGGAAGGCTGAGTCAACCCTGAGCCGGTGAGATTTGAACCGCTGAACTGCAGATAGCAGTCAGCTGAAGTGGCCTGCAGTACTGCACTCTAACCACTGCACCACCTCGGCTCTTAATGCCGAAGGTGCACAAAACGCTGTTACCGTCCCACCAAAGTGGTCTCTATTTTTCTACTTGCATTTTACATGCTGCATGCTGCTAGGTTTTCAGAAGCTGGGACAAGTAATGGGAGCTCCCTCTGTTATGCGGCACTAGGGATTCGAACCGCCGAACTGCCGACCTTTCTGATCGACAAGCTCAGCATCTTAGCCCCTAAACCACTGCCTCCCTTCATTAAACTAGAAATACCCAGTTCCAGCAACCGTTCTTTATGTGTTTTAGCCTCCAGGCCCTTAATCATCTTTGTTGCTCTTCTCTGCACTCTTTCTAGAGTCTCAACATATGCATACACATGAATATACATACACACCTCTATAAAGCAACTTGACATGTGAAATAACCGAGAATACTTCTCTGTTAACTTCCACTTGCTATATAAAGACATTTGCTTTCTTTTTAATTAAAACATTCAATTGTATCATCCTTCTCCTTGCCATCCAAATGACAGACTAGAGCAGTGGTTCCCAAACTTGGCAACTTTAAGACTTGTGGACTTCAACTCCGAGCTGGCTGGAGAATTCTGGGAGTTGAAGTCCACAAGTCTTAAAGTTGCCAAGTTTGGGAACCACTGGACTAGAGGAAAACTTGTGTTCTGTTGCTCCCGTTGACCTTAGCAAAGAAATGGGTATGAGACCATAATAAAGCTCCACTGAAATTAATCCAGGGTGGATTTCCCCCATCTACTTCCTTCATCTGGAGCTTTGTGTTCTCTTACACATCATTCATAATCTTTAGTCTTTGGACTCTAATCATAAAACAAGCAGATGAGAACAATAAATATCAGATTAGGGACTTTAAAAGGATAACATTAACAATATATAATCTCAGTCTTCAGCATTTACAGTAATTCCACTGAAGTGGTCACCTGGAAGTTCAAGTATCTCATTGCACCCTGGTGTCTTCTGTTTCGTTGCTGCTGATGTGGAACGCGGAAGTTGCAAACTACACTAATATTTCATGCTACTAATCTTGTTCATCATTACAATGTGAAATCAGATCTGCAACAAGATCCCAATAGGAAGAAACGTGGCTCAAGGATTCCAACCACCTCTTTCAGCAAGTCCATTCATTCCCCCCTCTACCAATTCAAAATCCTCAATTTTTCTTTTCCCAAGTTGCAGTCAATATTCTTTGGCTGCAGCCCAGTATTCTTCATTGTACAGTTACAATGAGACTGAAAAAAGTGATTTATGACCATTTTCAGACTTACGACCTTTGCAGCATCCCCGTAGTCATGTGATCAAATTTGGATGCTTGTTAACTGACTCATATTTATGACGGTTCCCGCATTCCAGGTTCATGTGATCAGCTATTGCAAACTTCTGAAAAGCAAAGCCGATTGGGAAACCATATTCACTTAACAACCACGTTATTAACTTTGTAATGATTCACTCAACAACTACAGCAAGAAAGATTTGTAAAATGGGGCAACACTCACTTAACAAATGTTTCGCTTAGCAACAGAAATTTTGGGCTCAGTTGTGGCCATAAGTCAAGGACTATCTTATTAAAATATTAAGATCGCTCAGCCTTACCAATACCTTCTTGCTTTCTTAGGTTTTGCTGCTTTGAGTTTGCTCTTAGACATAATTGCTTTGAAGAAATTCTACAACAGTTGATGCAATTACTATAGCAATAGTAGCAATAGCAATAGCAGTTAGACTTATATACCGCTTCATAGGGCTTTCAGCCCTCTCTAAACGGTTTACAGAGTCAGCATATCGCCCCCAACAACAATCCGGGTCCTCATTTTACCCACCTCGGAAGGATGAGTCAACCTTGAGCCGGTGAGATTTGAACAGCCGAACTGCAGAACTGCAGTCAGCTGAAGTAGCCTGCAGTGCTGCATTTAACCACTGCGCCACCTCGGCTCTACTTACTAGCTGGGGAAGGTAAAGAATATATATTTCAGAACCAAAAACAATGATAACATGGAGGAAAGAATAAAGAATGCATGTTTTTCTAATCCTGCTGTGACAGTATAATATCTGAAGTTATCGTAAATCACAATCAAATGGCTTGATTGTACCCATGTTTTTTTGATGTGCTACTGATTTGTTGCCTTGGCCTAAAGGAAGCATTTTACATTGAAACATACATATATAATTTCTCCATCTTATGGCTTCAATGGGACTTTAAATTACCCAGGACTTAAACACAGCTGATGTGTGCCCCGTAGAAAGAATCACTCTGAGTTATGTAAGTAGCAACACCTGTAAATGTACCAGAATATTAAAATGGAAGTGGCTGGATTTCCAGCTGTGTAAACAAATATAATCTGATCTGATTGGCATGAGAAAAAAAATTTTTCCCTTCCCACAATCTTCAATTATAACCTCGGAATAATTCTCCATGAGCTCTCATCCCAAACCATATGGTTAATTTCCATGGTCAAAATACAATATGTAACTGATTCTTTGCCAAACACTACCCATTGGAGAACCAAAACTTCGATCCATCTTATCTCTTATGTTTCGTTGAAGATATAATACCACCAATCGAGTCTGGAAAAAAAATCCACAGCCTTAATCTATTTACTATTTATGTATGTTCTGCTTTTATTATTTTCTAGCCTGGTGCCTTAACCACTAGAGCAGTGTTTCTCAACCTTGGCTACTTGAAGATGTCTGGACTTCAACTCCCAGAATTCCCCAGCCAGCATTCCAGACATCTTCAAGTTGCCAAGGTTGAGAAACACTGCACTAGCCCAAACAGGTTCTCCTCCCTATATTACCTGCATTACAGGATTGTGTCCTGTCCTGGCTCAATTTTATGCCTATCACCCTAACAGTGCTTTAGCTGTGGAAGAAAGTTGCTTTTAACAAGATTCAACTCATTATTTGTCAATTTGGACTGCCTCAAGCCTGAAATTCTTTGTGTACTGCTCCAATTGGCAACGTGAATCTTCTCCCTTTTCCAACAGCTTATTTTAATTGTTTCAATTCAAGATTTTCTGTTAGATTTTCAGGCATTACTTCCTTTTTCTTTTGCTGCTTATTGTTTAATGTTGCAAATCAATATCACCACGCTTATGTGTTAAATTGCAATTCCCGTATTCCTGGGGCTTAAAAGAATGGTAACCCACTGTAATTAGAATGTAGATCTGTGGGTGCTGGTTTAAAACAACAAACAAGATAAATAATCTTGTGGATGACCAGGGCTGTTAAACTAACACTCCTGGAAGACGTTGGATGAGTTAGGCTTTTTCTAATATTGATCACTTTGAACTTTCAAAAAAAGTCACAGAACAAATAAGCAAACTAGTAAATATATAACTAAAGAGATAACCAGCAATAGCAATATCGGAACATTCCCAAAGCAGGGACTATCCCCAAAGGAAGGATATTATCCGAATCCGCAGCATGAAAGAAAAGTTTAAACTTCACACGGTTAAACTACAGCATGGGAAAAAATGGGTTAATGGTGATATTTAATGGGTTAAACCTATTTCTTCACTTCCCCAAAAGACCTTATTTCCATTGGTTCAAATGAAGATTGCAGTTAGAGAAGGGGGGGGGGAATGTAATCACCCTTCAGATAATGTTGAATTTATAAATAAACTTCAGCCTCCAGCATCCCTTACCATTAGCCAAGCTGATAGGAACTACTGAGAGTTGTAATTCAGCAATTTTGTATGGCTTTTCTGTCTTCTGATTTTAAAATAGGACTCAGCTCTACTTCTCAGTTATTAATTGAAAGACACACGTGCATGGTCTAAGCCAGTGGTTCCCAAACTTGGCAACTTTAAGACTTGTGGGCTCTGTTGGCTGGAGAATTCTGGGAGTTGAAGTCCACAAGTCTTAAAGTTGCCAAGTTTGGGAACCATTAGTCTAAGGAACCCTACAATGAATTCAGCAACAAAAAAAATCACATTAGGTGTATTAGAGCTACCAATTTGGGCTTCAGAAATCTGGGTAACCACCAGGTGGCAAGAAAAACATACACACAAAACATATTTTTTTACCATCTAGTGCTGGGGTGGGGAAACATGGCCCTTTTATGACTTGTGGACTTCAACTCCCAGAATTCCTGGGTCAGCTCCCAGGAATTCTGGGAGTTGAAGTCCACAAGTCATTAAAGGGCCATGGTTCCCCACCCCGGATCTAGTGGATATCTGAATTATTTCAACCCGGGTAAGGAAGAAGTGGCACATTTTTTATTCTTCATATTAATACAGAACCTGGCGCAAAATTTGATACCTTAGCTTTGCTTTAAAAAAAATAGACTCTAGTCCTCAGGGCTCAAGAGAGATTTAAACCTATGTGCTGAAACACATAGGTTAAGGTGTGGTGCACCGAGGTGGCGCAATGGTTAGGGTGCTGTACTGCAGGCCACTTCAGCTGACTGTTATCTGCAGTTCGGCGGTTCAAATCTCACCGGCTCAGGGTTGACTCAGCCTTCCATCCTTCCGAGGTGGGTGAAATGAGGACCCAGACTGTGGGGGCGATATGCTGACTCTGTAAACCACTTAGAGAGGGCTGAAAGCCCTATGAAGCAGTATATAAGTCTAACTGCTATTGCTATTGCTAAGTTAATTACTGCAGCCCCACAAGAGGGCTCAGCAGGGGAATTATCTGCTGCTGGAAGAGCTAAAGAGATGTTGTCTATGTATGTTTGTGTAAAAGGAGCTGGAGAGATATGAGAATGAATTATAGTTCTTCACTTCAGGGTAGAAATTGTAGCTGTCTGCAAATCATAACATTAGACAAGATTTTAAAGACAAAACATGACCCTGCAGTTAAGAAAAACAAACAAAACACTATCTATATGTCTGTAAAATGTGCTATACATCCTTAAACTGTATGGGAGATTTGAAGTGTTATCTGATCATTACAATCTATTCCATCCATTATTAGCAGCGTCTCATCCAATCTGAAAGTCAGAGCAGTCTTTTGAGAAGGAAAATCAGGAGGGTCACCCATTTGTTTTCAATAACAGCACAATCAATATTATGCTTGGAAACTCCTTCTCCTATTAAATGCCCTTAAATGGAGTAGAAATATGGTAATTGTATCATCATTGAGTGTGATTATTAAAATAGTCATAAATAAATACTTCAGTTATTGTTGTTTTTTTCATCTTTCCCGCCTTCTCCTACTATGCATTTTGATCTTCTGGGCTCATAACAATATGTGTGATTTATTTAATCCATCCCTTGGGTGATTATGATTGTGGGATTATATTGTTCATTATATCACAGCCTATAAGTATTTTATTGTTTACCATGTATGCTATTGTTACCTGCTTTAACATGAAAAATAGTCAACAGCCAAGAGCAGGTGATGTAAATATATTAAAAGGTAGAGCACGTACTGATTTGCACTGCTAGAAACAAAATATTGGACTAATCAATGTTTATTAGATCATCTCCCAGTTACTATTTTCACCAACAATCAGAGAAAATTGGTAAATAAGTGATAAAAGACAGCATGAACATAAGCATGAACTTATGTTGCAGATTTATACCTTTTATAAATATGTTAATCATAAGTTATATGGAATGTATTAATATACAGATCCATATTATATAGATTATTATATGTTAACATGCTGATCTATACTAGCACAACATTAGAAGAAATGAACAGATGGTGAATAATGGGATTTATTGACATATTTATACAATTTTTGCAATTAGTTCCACCACTTCAATGCAAAATAGACTCAAGGATTACCAACTGACCATTATTAATAATGCAGAAAATAATGGTTCATTACAGAAATTCATTTTTAATTGTATGGAGCAGCAAGAAAATAGAAGAGACAGCTTAAAAGAAGTCACCAGCCTTAAGGAGACTGAAGGCTAAAGTTCCCCATGAATTTGGATTCATACTAATTAGGGTTAACACGCATAGCTCATTCCAACTCTGTGGTCATAAGTAATTGTGTGGCTCCATCCTCAGGGGAACGAGCAGTGTGATGTTGACAATTTTGTAATTCCTACCTTCCCATAGCAACAAGGAATATTTTCTTCCTGAGTAAAATATGAGCAATTACATTACATTTAAAGTCCTGGAAATTCACTTATGCCAAGTTTTCATCCCAGCATCCTTCTTCCCAGCCCAGATAAAATTTGGGCAATGGACTTATTTTCCTTGTGTACGAAATCTCAAAAATACTCAAATCAGAGAAAAAGCTTTTTGGAGAGAAGCAATTTCACCAGTAGATGGTTTTAAATCCCAGCGCAGAAGAGAGATTTGTGACTGAAGATAGATAACGTATGTAGAGAGTATATTCCATTGGCAAGTTTTTGGATAAGCTCAAACAAATTGCTATTGCCCACTAACTATGGACCTAAAATTAATTACATCAAATATTGGGATCGGTGAGTCATTTTTTCTTTCTTTCATGAAAATATGACTATAAGCTTCTTAATACGAGAGTTAAAGGAATGTGTGGCACAAATCTGGGAAACCTCAGATGCTCAATCAATTTTGCAACAGATATCAAAAGTCAGTGCATGGTTGCCACGTAAAAACTAATCAAGGTAAAATAGGAAAAGGACTACAAAGAAAATCATCAGTTTTTTGCATATGTTTGGACAGCTACAGTAGTCAAATTTACCAACTAAAGGGAACTGTTAAAAATAAAGTAACTTTATTTTAAACGTGAATGTTACCAGCTGAATTCACTACACATTTCAGGGGTGGTGACTTAATGTTAACATGGACGAACTGCTAGTCAATGATTTAAAATTATTTCAGATCAATAGATGAACTTTGCTTTCTCTTTCTGCTGCTTTTTTTCCCTCCCTTCCATTCACTTCAACTTTCTTCCCTCTCCCTTCTAGCTGTCTCTAACTTTTTATTTCATCTGAATTATTCCCAAACTTTCTTTTCCTAAACCCATTTGGCAAGGTTTACCTTCCCAAATTTTTATATTCGACTTTCAAATGTCCCTATTTTTTGTATTCCATTCTCT
Source organism: Thamnophis elegans (assembly GCF_009769535.1). NCBI lineage: Eukaryota > Metazoa > Chordata > Lepidosauria > Squamata > Natricidae > Thamnophis > Thamnophis elegans. Next base: position 1,851,183 of record NC_045545.1, read on the forward strand.
CTATTTTGTTTAAAATAGCAATAGCATTTATATACTGCTTTTCTCTAAGCCGTTTACAGAGTCAGCATATTGTCCCCAACAATTTGGGTCCTCGTTTTACCCATTTTGGAAGGATGGAAGGCTGAGTCAACCTTGAGACTGGTGGGATTTGAACTGCTAAATTGCAGGCAGCCAGCAGGCAGCAGAAATATCCTGCAGTACCGCACTCTAACCACTGTGCCACTATGGCTCAATCTTACATCTTATATCACCACTGTCTAAAATCTGGTGTTTTATATCACCACTCTCAGCCAAAAAAATCCAATTGACTGATATTGCAATAACTCAGCCAATCATAATCATTTCCATCACATTTAATGTTTCACATTTATATACAAAATATAAATGGCAGTGTTTCTCAACCTTGGCAACTTGAAGATGTCCGGACTTCAACTCCCAGAATACCCCAGCCAGCGAATGCTGGCTGGGGAATTCTGGGAGTTGAAGTCCGGACATCTTCAAGTTGCCAAGGTTGAGAAACACTGGTATATGGGGCATATGATTTAAACTTTGGAAATAATGATCTTGTTGGGGAGACAGAGTCTTTTAAAATTGGTAAATGAGTATTACTATGTGTGTTTAGGAATTTGTTTAGGAATTTGTCTCGCTCATTCTGGAGAGTCCCTAAGTTAATTTCTATTGGCTCTTTAGACTTCCTACTCTATAATTTTTACCATAGAAAAGAAAATTCAATGACCTTGTTAAATGCCACAAGCTGGTTTTAATCTCATCAAGAAGTAATACACAGACTTCCCTGGGCAGAGAGCAATAACAGAGGAGAAAGTATAGACTTCACAATGCTTTCTTATGCACTAACAAAGCTAGGTGGGAACTCATCCCAAACAAACTTGAAGTACAGATGTAATCATACAGTTGATTGATAGTTTTAAAGGAAATATTGCTTTGCCTTCATGGCTTGGTTGTAAAAACATTATTTAGCCACAAATATTCTTAAAGCACCATAAAAAACAATCTACTTGTGTAAATCAAAGAGTAAACCTTGCAGAGCAATAACACTGATGTCTATTATCCCAAAATGATTGATTATCCGCTTATCCAAAGCTCATCTAAACACCAATCTCCAGTGCACAGTGCAAGCAGGGCTGTTTCTATAAATAAATGGGAAATAACTTGACTTGGCTTGAATTTAGTACCCAGGATGCACTTCAAAAACACATAGTGGAGCTAGAAAGCATTTTATTTATATAGTAGACAAGCAGGTTCATATTTAACAATGTTTCTTTAAAAATCAATAATCCCTTGCCAAAAACCCAGATCAAGGGGGGGAAAAGTTGAAAGTCTTGAAAACCAACAGGGCAATTTCAGTTTAGTTTAGTTTAGTTTAGTTTTGGTTTATTTGTATGCCGCCCTTCTCCAGGAGGGACTTAGGGCGGCGAACAACTCAGAGGGGAAAGGGAACATAAACAACAGTACACATAATTAAAATACACGAAAATCACACAGCCACACAAATCGAGAGGGGAAGGGAGCTCATCAACCCCAGGCCTGCCGACACAGCCAGGTTTTAATGGCTTTCCGGAAGGCCTGGAGAGAGGTGAGGGTCCGAATCTCCGTGGGGAGTTCATTTCAAAGGGCCGGAGCTGCTACAGAGAAGGCCCTCCCCCGGGTAGTAGCCAGATGGCATTGGCTGGTGGATGGAAACCGGAGGAGGCCGACCCTGTGCGATCTAATGGGTCTTTGGGAGGTAATTGGCAGCAGGCGGTCTCTCAAGTACCCACGTCCAATACCATGAAGGGCTTTATAAGTTATAAGTTCAGCTATTGCAACAGAATTTCCCAGCCAAGCAGACAATTAAGGGAGCCTAATTGTTTGTCTCTCTCACCTATCTGCATACCACTAAAATCAAAAGTAAATCTCAGTGGCTCACACAGAATGTAAAGCAAAGTTAGTTCTGCTCCAATACATCAAGAGGATCCAAGTTGTAGAAGGGGGCTTTCAGAAATACAACTAATGCTAACCTCTTGGTCATGCTTGCCTCCTTTCAGTCCCTGTCCTGATCATCTCTTGGATGAACCTGGACTACTACAATCAATGGTGGGTTGCAGGCGGTACACCCCAGTACGGGCATACCGGAGCCTGCCCGGAGCACTGGGTACCGTTCTGGTATGGTGTTCCGGAGGGCCCACCTGCCCACCCAAGCTCCTTACCTGTCCTTTAAGCCTTTGGCGTTTCCGCACACACGCATGGCGCATGGTGCGTACAGTGGTTGCGTGATGCTCCACCAAGCAGCTGCAGCATCGTAGAAGCTTGCAGAGGTGTCGCAGGCAGGTACAACTCATGCGCATGCTGCGCGCATGTGCGCAGGCGTCCATGTGGGTGATGCTGGGCCCGTACCAGTTGGAACGAGATCCGGAACCCACCACTGACTACAATGCACTCTACATGGGGCTCCCTTTAAAGACTATCTGGAAGCTGCAACTGGTGCAGAATGGGGAGGAATTCTGAGCACATCCCAGGGCTGCACATGTAACACTTCTGCTACACAACCTGCACTGGGTGCCAGTGTGTTTCTGGATCCAATTCAAGGTGTTGGGAATCACTTTTAAAGCCCTTCGTGGCATGAGACCAGTTACACGAGGAACCATCTCATCTCAGTTACATTGACCCGTCCCATTCAGTCAGGCAGGGAGGGCAGGCTGCAGATCCCACCACTCTATTCTCTGAGTCCCAGCTGATCGGGAGGGATTGGGGATTTTGCAGTAACCTTCCCCTGCCACGCCCACAAAGCCATGCCACGCCCACAAAGCCACGCCCATGGAACCGGTAGTAAAAAAGATTTGAATTCCCACCACTGCTCACATTCATTCAGGCACCTCTTGGGCCTTTTCTGAGACACGGAGAAAGTGTTACATCACTTTAAAAAAAGTGTGGCATTCCAACATTACATTTCAAAATGGAGGCTTAGAGTAAACCATTGTTAAGATTATATATCTTACCTACTGTAACTGAATATAAGTAAGCACATTCTAATAAAATCCTTTTTAACGTTTTTTAAAGTGAAAAATGGAAGAAGTTAGGCACGATTAACGAAACTTTCTGGGAGCTTATAACGCAATCCTCGGCATGTTAATGCAGATGAAAATCTCATTCATTCTGGTGAGATTTGCTCCTGGCCGAGTGTGTACTGGCTGCAACTTTTCTGTGTAATTATACACATGTTTACTTGGAAGTAAATCCTCTGGTATTCAGCAGATATTGCTTTTGAAGAGGCTTTAGGGCTAAACTTAAAAAGAAGTTCAGAAACCTCCAGAAGTTGTGGGTATTCTGCATAACTGGAAACTTTTAAGAAGAGATCGGAAGCAATTTGTCTGGATTGGTACATGGTCTGGTGGTTGGGTAGAAGGTTGGAATAGAAGACTTCCCAAGTCCCTTCCAACTCTGTTATTATATTATTATCATTCTATGTATTTATGTAGAGCCGAGGTGGCGCAGTGGTTAAATGCAGCACTGCAGGCTACTTCAGCTGACTGCTATCTGCAGTTCGGTGGTTCAAATCTCACCGGCTCAAGGTCAACTCATCCTTCCGAGGTGGGTGAAATGAGGACCCAGACTGTGGGGGGCGATATGCTGACTCTGTAAACCGCTTAGAGAGGGCTGAAAGCCCTATGAAGCGGTATATAAGTCTAACTGCTATTGCTATTGCTATTATTTCTTTTGGTTAAGATTGCAAGTAGACTTGTTTATTTGAGTGAGTGAGTGGCTGATTTACTTAAGGGATGCTTTTCATTCAGATCCAAAGCAGGGTTAGCTCAGTTCAATTTTTTTCTGCTCATTATCCCCAATAGGGACCACTGGACACTTTCTGAATGCAGAAGCAGTATTGATATTGTCTTCCACTCCCAGCCCATCAAAAATGCAGACCGCACCCACGTCTTCCAACTTCAGTTCAAACCTATTGATTTCCAACCTCACCCATCTCAAGATCTTCAAAGCAGGTGGTACCAGGAGGTGCTTCTTCGTTCCCCATGCCTGGCACATCCCTTTAGCAGCTGTTCAATGTCCTACACCAGTAATGGATAACCTTTTCATCGCTGCGTGCCAATAGTGCGTGTGTGTGCCTGCACACCCATAATGCAATGCATGTGCAACCCTTCCTCGCACCTTGCATCCTGTGCGTGCACATGTGAACCCCCTGTGTGTGCCCCAACCCCACACATGCATGCATGAACCCCCTGGGCTCCCCTTCCCCCCACATGTGCAGGTGACCCCCCCGGTTGCACCCCCTCTGCGTGTGCATGCATGACCCCCACGCTTGAATGTGCAACCACCATGCTCCTCCTGCTCCCTGTACATCCCACCCCCTGTGCATGTGTGGCAGAGAACCGAAAACCACCTGGCCGGCGGGAAGCAGTGGAGCTAAGCTGGGGCAACGGCTCGCGTGCCCACAGAGAGGGCACTGTGTGCCACTGTGGCATGCGTGCCATAGGTTCATGGTCCTATATATGCCCCCCCCCCTCGCTTGCAGAGCTGAGGTGGTGCAGTGGTTAAATGCAGCACTGCAGGCTACTTCAGCTGACTGCAGTTCTGCAGTTCGGCTGTTCAAATCTCACCGGCTCAGGGTTGACTCAGCCTTCCATCCTTCCGAGGTGGGTAAAATGAGGACCCGGATTGTTGTTGGGGGCAATGCGCTGACTCTGTAAATCGCTTAGAGAGGGCTGAAAGCCCTATGAAGCGGTATATAAGTCTAACTGCTAACTGCTAATGATTTACTTAAAAACTGTGGCAAAAAAAGGTTGTAAAATAGAGCAAAATTCTCTTAGCAAATGTCTTCCTTTACAACAGAAATTTTGAGCAAGATTGTGGTCGTAAATCAAGGACTACCTGTGTACAGTGCCTCACACCCGTGGGGCTACACTGAATATAGTGGACCTGAGTCCGAATGCATAGATTTCCTACGTAACAAACAATCTTTGTGCAATCCTACACAAAATTCCACATGAGAAAATCCCACAGTCGTATCTTTGTCATAAACCAAATTGCTCTTTTTTGATAGTGGGACATTTTGTTGATTTTTTAAAAAAGAGATATAATCTTACTTTAACCAAAGGATCCTCCCCAGATCTAGAATCCAGCACTTTCTATGCCTTCCTCATACTTGGCTTAGAATAGCTGCAGCTGATAGGAACCTTAATGCTTTTCTGCCTTAAGTGAAGAAGCAGAAGCAGAGAACAACAAACAATAAACAACAGAAACTTGTCATAGTTAAACACACAACTGATTAGATTTACAGATTGTACAAGCATGCCCTAAATAACAATGGCTAAGCTTTATTTGCACTCTGTTAATTCCTCAAATTGTTCCAGATTAGACTAAAAAGAAACATTAGGGTGGATATTAAAATGAAACCTTCTTACTTTAGAAGGTTTTCGTTTATGATCATCCTTATCCTGATTTTTTCCCATGCATCAATGCTTGCTCATGTAAAGGGAATTTGGGAGAGCTTCAATGCACAGTGGGAGTTATTTATTTATTTATTTATTTTTTATTTATTGTTTATTTATTTATTTATTTTTATTTATTTATTAAATTTATATGCCGCCCAATCCCGAAGGACTCCGGGCGGCTTACAAAGAAGGAAAGAAAAAAGAAAAGAAAATAAGAAAAGGATAGTTTAAAATTCACAACACGCATTCCTTCCGAGGTGGCGCAGTGGTTAAATGCAGCACTGCAGGCTACTTCAGCTGACTGCAGTTCTGCAGTTCGGCTGTTCAAATCTCACCGGCTCAAGGGTTGACTCAGCCTTCCATCCTTCCGAGGTGGGTAAAATGAGGACCCGGATTGTTGTTGGGGGCGATATGCTGACTCTGTAAACCGCTTAGAGAGGGCTGAAAGCCCTATGAAGCGGTATATAAGTCTAACTGCTATTGCTTTTGCTATTGCTATTGTTCTAATTGGGGCTGGACCTTAACAATAAGGTCAACAGCCCCAGGCCTGCCGGAACAGCCAGGTTTTAATGGCTTTCCTGAAGGTCATGAGAGTGGGTAAGGTCCGGACCTCTGGGGGTAGCTGATTCCAAAGGGTCGGAGCAGCCACAGAGAAGGTCTCCTCTGGGGGCCCACCAGCCGACACTGTCTGGCTGACGGCATCTGAAGGAGGCCCAATCTGTGGGATCTTACCGGCCATTGGGAGGTATGTCTGTATGGGGGATCATCAGGACACCGAATGGCTGTCATGAAGGAGCATCTCTCTTCCCAATACAACATCGCTCAAAAATCCAACAGCCATGCATTCTAACCAACTACCTATAGGTAATGATGCTCCATATTGCCAAAAAAAAAATGATTTAATGGGATATAAACTGTCTTCTGGCTCTGTTTACACATGCATATATGCACGCACCCACAACAGCTGTCAACACTCAAGTTGCTTTTTTTAAAAAAATTGAATTTCCTACCATCTTAATGCAAGGTGGGTTCCCCCTTTTTTTCTCCCACAGGAGTTACACAAGGGTAAGGACATTTCATAGGTTTAAATTTATACATGCTCTACATATTTCATAAGAACTGCCGGCCTAGGAGTGTCCAGCTTTCTTAAGAGCTGTTTATCTTTATTGATTCCCAGTGAAGTCTTTCCCTAAGATGCTTTCAGGACCTGTTAAAAGAAATAGCTCCCCTCCCTCTCCTTCTCTCTCTCTCTCTCTCCCTCAGCCCATTCTTCGCAAGGAAAGAATATAAGATTGGTGATCATTAGCCAGTTTTTATGCTATTGACCAAGATAAGGTTTACAGCTCTGCAATAAGTCCCACAAGGCCCACCCCTCCTAAGTCCTGCTAAAACAACTTTTTAAACGCAGGACTGCAGATACCAAAATGCAAAAGAATGATGTCATTCCAGCAAAAGATCCAGCTTTTGTTCAGAAATGAAGTTGGACGGATGATTTGCCTCCACTAGGCACCTTCGCGTGACTGGACACAGGCGGACGGGACACAGTGATTCACAATGTTTTCAGTTAGTTTGTCTTTACTCCAGTGGTGGGTTTCAAAAATTGTTCGAACCTACTCCGTGGGTGTGGCCTCCTTTGTGGGAGTGGCTTGCCGCCCATGTGACCGGATGGGAGTGGCTTGCCGCCCATGTGACCGGATATGAAGATGCCAATGACACCTGTCAGAACCACCTTAAATTACCTCTCACGCAGCACTGTCATGCATAAGAATAGGATGTAAACTTGTTTTTTAAAAGGCATCTTTGGTTTGCGTTAAAACAACTTCAACACACGCAATGTTCTGATTGCACCACAAACGCAGCAGTCATCCTTACCTTTCACAGAGGCAACGAGTTTTATAAATATGAGCATGATAGTGTAGAATAATCATATCCAAGGACCAGTGGTGGGTTTCAAACAATTTTGGGACCTCTTCTGTAGGTGTGGCCTGCTTTCCGGGTCCACTGGTGGAACCTCTTCTAACCGGTCCGGTAGATTTGACGAACCGGTTCTACCGAATAGGTACGAACTGGTAGGAACCCACCTCTGCTTTACTCCTTCCATGGCACATGTGGGAACCTCACTATACATAGTCAGGAAGCCAGGAGTCACCGTTTACAAAGGATTTCTGTGAAATACAGTGACAGGCAGCCCAGTCTCACTGGAGACCCTCCCTAGGTGGGCTCTTCTGCAGCAATGGGATTCACTTTCCTTCCCTACCATTTTGCAAATGTGAGTGTGCAAGGGAGTGCGTGAGTGAGCACGCGATCGAAGCATCCACGCAGCACCTCTGCATATGTGCACCGCCTTCTCTCATGCACAGTGCTCGCACATTCTATCGGGGTGGGGAGGGCGGAGCCTCCTGCAGCTGCCAGTTTCCCTTTGCCCCAGTGGTGGGTTTCAAAATTTTTTAGAACCTCTACTATAGGTGTGGCCTGCTTTGTGGGAGTGGCTTGCCGGCCATGTGACCAGGTGGATGGGGTTTTCCAGCCATGTGACTGTGTGGGCGTGGCCAACTTGTAAAATGTGGTGAAACTCACTTCACAACACTCTTGTTTAGCAACCAAAATGTTGGGTCAGGAACTCTGGCATTTGAAGCACGCAAGTCTTAAAGCTGTCAGGTTACAAGACCCTTCTTGCACCCCTAACCCTTTAGAAAAAAAAACCCCAGGGGTGTTCAAAATTGACAGCTTTAAGACTTGTGGACTTCAACTCCCAGAATTCTTCCTCCAGTTATGTTGGCTCAGGAACTCTGGTATTGAAGTGTGCAAGTTTTAAGCTGTCAAATTACAAGACCCTTGCACCCCTAACCCTTTAGGGGAAAAACCCCAGGGGTGTTCAAACTTGACAGCTTTAAGACTTGTGGACTTCAACTCCCAGAATTCCTCCTCTCGCTCTTCATCTTGATGATGTACGGATGGGCGGGGTGGGGAGGGAGCTGGAACCGGCTCTAAACAGCACTGTAGATTTGTGGAACCTCTTCTATAGAAGAGGTTAGAACTGGCAGGAGCCCAGCCCTGGTTTGCCCGAACTGGAGAGAACCGCCTGAATACCACCTCTGCTCATCTACCTAAAATATACATTTAGTTGACGGCAGGCCCCATAAACCAAGAACAAGAGGAGTTATTTCTGAGTAGTTTATTGTTGTTCACCTCCAAAAGAAATCTTGTCAGACTAAAGGAGCTATCTGCATAACTATCAATATATTCTGTGAACCGCTAGGGAGGGTCCGTCCTTGTCCTTTTCCTGCCTATCAAATATTTCAGGCTCTTCTGCTCCATTGCCCCCTGGGAAGCAAGCCCCTCCCTCCTGGGTCTCCAGAGTATATTCCTCCACGCCTCCAGGTCCTTACCTAGCTCACAATGTGGGCTCCCAAACTGGGCACCAGAAACCCACAGACAGACCATTGCAATAGCTGTCAGATATAATTTCAATCAAGCACGTACCAAAGCGATTTGGGATAAATTTATATTCACTTTAGATCAGACCAGTATCTCTAAACCGCTTTGACTTTATTTAAAAAAATATTTGCAAATCTCTACCTACAATTTGTCATTTGGGAGTTCTACACCGCTGCAAATGATTAATGCTCTCATACATGTATCCAAATGGAGTGAGAAGAGAATAAAAACCGAAAGCATTTGCTTGGATATAATAAAAAGTATTGGACTCTCGCTCCTATTCATTTATTTAATTTGCAGCCCACTCTTCTGTTTATACCAATACTCAAAGCAGCTTTGAATGGCAGATTACAGAATATAAAACAGAAGAGCACAACTGATGCAATTAAGATCAAAACCAGGAAAGTCAAACCAATTTTATTAAAATAATTGACAATTAAAGCCTTGGCCAATCCCCACACACACATACACACACTTTTGGCATTTTTCTATATACAAAGAGAATGAGATGCTTTCAACATTTTGGTGAGCCTTCCATAGTGTGGAAGCCACAAGAAGGGCCCTGATTTTGCATCCCAGATTGTCAAACTTCGGTTGTGGGGAGGAGGGATCTTAAAAGTGCCTGCCTTGTTGGTCTAAGAAACACAAAGATTCCTAGCAGAAGAGACAGCAAATGATCAGACCCTAAGCCTAGCTATTCCATTTCTTGGTCCTCCATGTTCAATTGCACTGCTTGCAAGAGAGAGGGAGAAGTTCTGTTTCTTGTTTTTAAGGTCTTGTCATTGTCATCCTGGGGAGTACATCAAGCCAGGGAGCATCTGAAGGTTTAGACTTCAAGCTTGGCAGTAGGACCACTATTGGACTATGAACTTCTATGAATATCCCATGTCAACCGCTAATCCATGCATGGACTGCCTTCATAGTATAAATTCTCATACAAAATTCTCATGCAGTTAGAGGAGATATGAGATAATGTATGTGTCCCTTTGAGCATCCCTTGATTCGCATTCAGACATGCAAAAACGTCTTCAGAATTAAAGATTTCCAATCCACTTACAACTCTAGTTAATTTAAGATTGGCTTTTGCCAGAAACAACAGTCGCAAACTTAAAATCTTTAAGGAAACGGGGACGTCAGCGAGAAAGATCTGCGTTTGCGTAACATTTTCGTCCTGGGAAATCTTGATGCAGTCTCTCCCTCAGATCAAGTTTACCTCAGAAAAAGTATGGTAAGGATACAGTTGGGAGGGGCGAAAAATGCTTCATTCCTTCCCGACTCCCCGCTGATGAAGACGGAATGCAAAACGTAATAATAAATTTCAGAAAGGAAAGGGAACCAACTGACAAATATAATAAAATGGAAGTGTTTATCTCTTTGTCACTAGCAAAACTGGAGGAAGAAATTCCAGTTTGACAAACGTCCACTTGATCGATCAGGTGAGAAACGTCGAGATCAATAGGAAGCCTCTGATGTCATGAAGTACAGGGCGGGGCATAACCTTTTCCTAGGGGGTCACAGCAACACTTGTAATAACAACACAAATAATTCATACACCATTCGAAAGCCCATCAAAAACTGAGTTTATTGACACGATTTAATAGTCAGTATGACCACCATTAGCCCTTCGAACAGCATTCAAACGAGGTGGATAAGAACACAACAAATCTTCAAACAGTTCCATTCGATTTTCCAGATTTTTCAACACAGTTTCCAAATTCATTCTCAAAGTCTCAACCGAATATCGATTTTGACCTTGCTCCTGAATCATCAGAGCTTCCACTTCATCCTTAATTATGGCCCCAATGTTCTCTGCCGGATTGAGATCTGGCGAATTGAGATCTGGCTCCAGCATCGCGAGCCTCTCGAAAGGCAATGCATTTTATTCTGTCAATGATCCTTTGTTCTTCCGAATCGAATTTTCCAGCCATTCTTAAAGCAAATTTAACATTTAATAGCTCATTCAATTCAGTTTTTTATGGGCTTTAAAATGAGGTGTCGCGGAAGTTGTAAACTGCTGTCGATCTTGCTGTGACCCCCTAGGAAAAGGTTATGCCCCGCCCTGTACCTGATGGGATTCCAGTGGAGCTTCCACTGAAATCAATACAGTCATGATGACTTTTTGCCCAGAACTCTAATGTTTCTCTCTAATGTCTCCTGGACACTTCTAATAGTTAGGATTTGTCCATCCCAGTCTGTAGCTTATTGTGAGAAACACCAACTTTCCTTGCAATGCAGTTATTAGGACAACACATAATGAGCTGAGATCGCTACATTCTGACCCCTTTCTGAAAATTATTGAAATGAAATGAATGATATATAACAAACAAGAGTGATAAAGTGGGAAACACGACTATAAAAGAAATCCGTGCCAAATGTATGTACATGTGAAATAAGTAATCTGTAAAAAAAAAAAAAAAAACTAGAATTCACCACAATACAGTTGCCTGCAGTGGATAGTGTTTATTTATCAAAATTTATCCTGGTACAAAAACAAAAGGTTGATTTTTATGTGCAAGTTCATTCATACAATTGAGTGATACATGCAAGAACTGTGAACTTTCAACTACTATCTAAATACAATAATGAGAAGGAAAGCCACATTAGAGACCCAGTTTGATCTGGTGGCCAAGACATCAGGAGTCTGGGAGTTATAGACCTGCCTTAGACACAAAGCCAGCTGGATGACCTTCTGCCAATCATCTTTCTGAAGCACCTGAAGGACAGCCAGGGAATAATGGATGGAAACGGAACAAGGGGAGATTCAATCGGGAAATAAGGAGAACATTTTCTGACAGTGAGAACAATCAACCCATGGGACAGAAGTCGCCTCCAGAGGTTGTGGGAGCCTCATCACTGGAGGCTTTTTAAGAAAGAGACTGGACTGCCATCTGCCAGAAATGGTTTAGGGCCATGATGGCAAACAAGTGTGCCCGAAGTGGCACATTGAGCAATGTCGCCTGGCACGTGCGGCATCGCCCATTCCTCTTCCGGGTTTCTGGTGCGCATGCACGCACAACGATCAACTGGCCTTCGTGTGTGCAGCAGTGCAGTGCAGAAAATTGTAGTCTTCTGTATTCCGGTGTGAGCATGCGCACCAGTCAGCTGATCGTCGTGCGTGCATGCATGCCAGTAACCGGGAGACTAGTTAGCCGGTGCACATGAATACCCTGGAAAACAGAAGTTCATTTTCCAGCGCACGCATGCTCCCTCGGCAGTTCCTCTTCTGGGTTGCGGCCCCGATGAGCACATATGTGCACTCCCTTTTCGGCTCACCATCACTGGTTTAGGGGCTCCTGCTTGGGTGAGGGTGTTGGACTAGATGACCTACATCAGTGGTTCCCAAACTTGGCAACTTTAAGACTTGTGGACTTCAACTCTCAGAATTCTCCAGCCAGCAGCTCTGCTGGCTGGAGAATTCTGGGAGTTGAAGTCCACAAGTCTTAAAGTTGCCAAGTTTGGGAACCACTGGTCTATGACATAAATTTATGCAGCTCTGCTGGCTGGAGAATTCTGGGAGTTGAAGTCCACAAGTCTTAAAGTTGCCAAGTTTGGGAACCACTGGTCTATGACATAAATTTATGCAGCTCTGCTGGCTGGAGAATTCTGGGAGTTGAAGTCCACAAGTCTTAAAGTTGCCAAGTTTGGGAACCACTGGTCTACGGCATAAATTTATGCACCTAGAATTAATCTTTTAGCAGCACACAAGTATCAATATATGGGACTCCTTTGGAAATGGTGGCTAGTTTCCTTTTTTAAAACAAATTAAAAGGACAAATGAATATGTTTAATGGGGTTCAGCACTCTTCAAACTTATGGTGGTCACAAAACTCACGCAAGAATTGAACCATTTGAAATACAGAAATTGGGTATTGAATTAGATGGTTATAGGAATTGGGTATGACTAGTCTAATGAAAAAAAGGATTAGGAGGTGGGGGGGGACATGATAGCACTATTCCAATATTTGAAGGACTCATAGAAAGATGAGAAGGTCAAATTCTTTTCCAAAGCACCAATAGAGCTGGCTGGAGAATTCTGGGAGTTGAAGTCCACAAGTCTTAAAGTTGCCAAGTTTGGGAACCACTGACCTACAAGCTCCCTCCCAACTCTGTTAATCTGTAAACATTCTCTCAGCTCTAGGAAGAAGAAAGTCATGGCAAACCCCTTATGAAAAACCTTGCCAAGCAAACTGTCTAGGAACTTGTCCAGGTAGTCTCCAGGAAGAGAACAATCTCTTGAGATCCATGTTATCACTTCTAGATAGACAAGCTTAAGTTAGTTTTACCCTTTGGCAGAATGGATATCAGCCTATTTTTTTCACCCACTAATTTCATGGAGCTAAGACAAATTTTGATCCAAGAAAATTAATGATGACATTGCAATTTTGTAAAGGCATTCTTATTTGAGTGTGTTGACCTAACAGTCGATTAATTTTATTTGCAGTTACCTTCGTCATTCATATGTTGCCTTTCAAATATACACCATTGCAAACTAAAGTAAGCAATGCTCTCCTTGCTGAAGCTGATACACCGGGGACTTGTTAATAAGCAAATTAACCAGATGTAATTGATCAATTGATCCATCAAATACACTCCAGAGCTTAATCAATTACAAATCTGTAATGAGTTACAATTTTGTTAAATATCAAGCTAAGCAAGTAAATTAACATATTAACAAAATGACACACTTACTCTCTTTATAGTTTCATTTTAATTTTTTTCTCTGTGAACTTTATAGATTTATTTTGTATTTTTAAACTTATTCTTCCTTAAAAGAAAGAGTAAATTGGCATTTCAGATTTTCAGAGTTCGCGCACCTGCGAAATCCTAAGTGACACATTTAATTTCTTTCTCTCTTGGAACTACCATTACTAATTTTATATGCCTGGTTGTCTAATTTATATGCCAAATTCGTATGAAAATGACTGAATATGTTATATTTTTCTGAAAGTTTTCATTTATTTATGCTATGTAACTTACATTCTCTGTCTGGGAAAGTCCATGTGATTGGCTTCTAAGGTCAAATTATAAGAGCTGCTACTAACTTGAAATAAAAAATACATCTTATATTAAAACTTCAGTTTGAAAAATTAAACTCCTTTCTGGTAGCTGGAGCTTCTCGAGCAAAAAGTGAGGGCAAGAATTTTTCCAAGTAAACCTCTGGAATAGTGTGCCGCATTTCTGAAAATGTATTATAGGATTATGCAAAGTAGTAGTACATACAGTGTGATATATTTTATCTGTGACTTATGTTTAAGTGTTTTATTTCACCCCAAACTATCATCTGATTGATCCTATCCGAAGGATCATTGTTCAAACAAAATGGAGTGAACCAACCACTTATCCGGTGTTTTCCTCTCCCTCGCTCAGCAGTGGAAATAACCAGTGACCTTATAGAGGTGGCACAGTGGTTAGGATGCAATACTGCAGGCCACTTCAGCTGACTGTTATCTGCAGTTCAGCGGTTCAAATCTCCTGGCTGAAGGTTGACTCAGCCTTCCATCCTTCCGAGGTGGGTGAAATGAGGGGGGCGATATGCTGACTCTGTAAACCGCTTAGAGAGGGCTGAAAGCTCTATGAAGCGGTATATAAGTCTAACCGCTATTGCTATTGCTATTGCTATTACCATGATGCCAGCGAATGCATCTTCAAGTGGCCAAGGTTGAGAAACACTGTTTTAAGAACAAGTTTCTATTTAAAAAGGAAACAATAGTTGTATATTCTCTCTCTCTCTCTCTCTCTCTCTCTCTCTCTCTCCTTCCCTCCCTCCCCCCCACCCTTCTGTCTCCCATCCCCCACTCTCTCTTTAAAGTAAGATAGAAATGCGGCCACTACTGCACGCATAAGACTCTTAGCTAGAAAAATTAAATTTCCTAAATAAGCAAGGAAAATTAGGGCATGGGGGGGGGGGTGGAATGGAAACTGTACTTTCAGGTTTAAAGGGGCAAAACAGAAATGCAGTGGGTGGGAGTGAGAATCCTTCTTCTCCTTAATCATCAGTCTAACCTTATTTTAAAACCCGAATACAAAGCCAAAATGCAGCTACTGAACTGAAATAGGATGAGGGGAATGAGAAGCAGGCATACCAGTAATGGTATCCTATTATCGGCACTACCGGTTTGGTAGCGGAAGCGCGCGCATATGCAGAAGGTCCGGGATGACATCAGGAGTGGGTTGGTGGGTTGGTGGAGCCTCGTAACACACCAATTCCAGGAGAAGCAAAGGTGGCAAGACTAACCAGAAGGTCTCCTGGCAGAGCCCTGTGCACAGAGCCCTGTGCTAAGCAACCGGTAGATTTGACGAACTGGTTCTACCGAATAGGTATAGGTATAGGTATAGGTGCTTTATTTGTATGCCGCCCTTTTCCCTGGGGGGACTCAGGGCGGCTCACAGTTCAAAGGGAAGGGAGGACAAACCAGATTAAACACATAAGAGAATACATCGTTAAAAGCACAACATTCATACAATTCGGGTGGGGTTGAGGTCTTTAGCCCCAGGCCTGTCGGGACAGCCAGGTTTTAAGGGCTATGCGGAAGGTCTGGAGGGTGGTGAGGGTACGAATAGGTGCGAACTGATAGGAACCCACCTCTGCCACCACTGCTCTAAATACATTTATAAGGAGCAGGTAGTCTCCAGGACTGGTTTCAGTTCAGTAGCTAGCATGACATTGCACAAGGTACTTGTTTAAGTTTAATTTCAAAGAATGCCTAAAAATGATACAGGAGGGAGACAGAGGGAGCTGCTGGTGCATAATTTGAGTATTTGAGTATTTATTAATATTTATAGGCCGCCCTTTTCCCTGAGGGGACTCAGGGCGGCTTACATAAAATGAAGGGAGGGGGTATACAGACAATAGACACACACAATACATAGAAGTAAAATAGTAAGCAACATTCATTCATCATTCGGGTGGGGGCAATTATCTTTGTCCCCAGGCCTGACGGGCTAGCCAGGTCTTAAGGGCTGTGCGGAAGGTCTGGACGGTGGTGACGGTACGAATCTCCACGGGGAGATCATTCCAAAGGGTCGGAGCTACTACTGAAAAGGCTCTCCTCCGTGTAGTTGCCAGTCGCATTATCCAGTAGCATTGCTCTCCCTGAATTCGCTGAGCAGTTCATGTCTGCTGGGAGAGCCTTGGCTATTTGGTAGAGTTTAGCCACTGCTAAAAGCTTGATATGTTTCGGTTTCTCTGCCTAATAGGATGAAATAGCCATCAATGTAAACGCAGGTGCTCAGGAAACCCTGCTGCCAGCTGGTTCCTCCACAGCCAGATTAAATGAGCTCAGCGTCTCCACGTGTGCATTCTATATTTTCTCATGCTGCTACCTTGTTTAATAAAAGCAGAGGAAAATAGTTGGCAAAAGTTACAATCCAAAGGCAAAAATACTTCGTACTTAAGCTCCGTGGAGATGATGGCTGTTCATAGTGGGGGGAAAGAACTAGGAAGTCACATACTGAGAAGATATCAGGATTCCTCTGGATATAAATAGTTCTCAGTTACATCACACTAGACATATTATGAATACATCTGCTTCAGAGAAAGATAAGGAAATGCTTACAAATAGATCTATTCTCTTAATTCCTGTTTTATAGCCCTGAAATTAGGCCTAGGCTGCTTACTTGCTCAAAGTAATAGTTGCGTTTCAAGTATTTTACAGATGAATTTGAGAGTAAAAAAGTTTTATATGCTGCTTCATTTGCACTGGTTCTGAAAGGGGGAAGAATTTGAAAATTTCCAGATGCTGTTGAACTGCAGTTTCCACCATTTTGGTCATAAGGATTGGGGTTGTAAGGACGATGACCTCTGTTGATTAAAGGTTCCCATCCCTAAAGCCATTGGCCCAAATGATAAATGTAATAGTGAATATCTTTTAGAACAGTGTTTCTCAAGCTTGGCGACTTTAAGTCCTGTGGACTTCAACTCCCAGAATCCCCCAGCCAGCACAGCATCCAATCCGGTCACATGGGCGGCAAGCCACTCCCATACGGTCACATGGGCAGCAAGCCACTCCCACAAAGGAGGCCACACCCACAGAGTAGGTTCAAACAATTTTTGAAACCCACCACTGGTTTGGTTACAATTTCCCATATTTTATCTCCATATTGGTAAAAAAGGGTGGGATAAAGCACACCATTGTCACCCACTGGAAAGCTATGGGGAATGAGGCCATTAGCAGCATCCACTGGCTAAGATGTGTTTTTTATGGGAAGCGATGGCATTTTGATACTGTTTGATAGATCTACTACAGCATTTACAAAGCTATAAATTGGACTATCCCCCACCTATGTTCCCCTATAAGGAGAATAAGGACGATTTGTGTATTTTAGGTCTGTAAGTTTACCTTATGCCATCAGTGCATCTCAAAAACACCCTAAACAGCTTATCGAAACAATGGTGTCGAAGCGATAGAGCCTTAAGCCAAAGTACAAAGTACCATCACGTAGCAAGCCACTTTCAACATTGTTGGTGATCGAATTAAACAAGATAAAGCAGGGAACACCTAAGTCATTATCATATCATATCACAACACAGCCCTATTCTTTCGGGGAGATTCCCTAAACCTTTCCTCACTTTTTGCAAACTATCATGATCCTGGAGGATGAACGCTCAGATTTCATGTGCTCCAAAGTGTGGAAGAAGAGGTTTGAGACTCACAGCGGGCTGGCTGCAGAGCAAGATCTCATTGCAACTATCTCTCTGATACAAACACATCCACCCACACATGATTAATAGCCCGCTGTGGGAACGTTACTGTCTATGGCAGTGGTTCCCAAACTTGGCAACTTTAAGACTTGTGGACTTCAATTCCCAGAATTCTCCAGCCAGCAGCTGGCTGGAGAATTCTGGGAATTGAAGTCCACAAGTCTTAAAGTTGCCAAGTTTGGGAACCACTGGTCTATGGCATAAATTTATGCACCTAGAATTAATCTTTTAGCAGCACAGAAGTATCAATATATGTGACTCCTTTGGAAATGGTGGCTAGCTTCCTTTTTTTAAAACAAATTAAAAGGACAAATGAATATGTTTAATGGGGTTCAGCACTCTTCAAACTTATGGTGGTCACAAAACTCATGCAAGAATTGAACCATTTGAAATATTTAATTAAATGTTTACAGAAATTGGGTATTTAATTAGATGGTTATAGGAATTGGGTATGACTAGTCTAATGAAAAGAAGGATTAGGAGGTAGAGGGGGGGACCATGATAGCACTATTCCAATATTTGAAGGACTCATAGAAAGATGAGAAGGTCAAATTCTTTTCCAAACCACCAATAGAATTAGGGTTAAGAAACAATGGTTGGAAACTAACTAAGGAGAGAAGCAACCTACAAATAAGGAGAAATGTCCTAACAGTGAGAGCAACCAACCAGTGGAATAGCTGGTCTTGAGAAGTTGTGGGTGGTTCGTCACTGGAGGTTTCCAGAAAGAGACTGCACAGCCATTTGTCTGAAATGATGTAGGGTGTCAACATCCATACAAAGTTGCCACAACGCACCGTTTCGAAGTTGCCAAACAAATGCAGGGGGGGGGGGGCTTGAATGGGTTCATATACTGGCTAGCAGAAGCCAGTAGTGCTGGCTCAAAACCCTAAAACTTGCATTGTTCACTCTGTGCCAAGCTGAGACTCCAATAAAGAAACCCGTTTCCTGCTCAAGCAGGGGGTTGGACTAGAAGACCTCTGAAGTTCTTTCCAAATCTACTATTCTAGGTTCTAAATATTTGAACACAATGTTCCTTTTAAACTGCAGCACCTTAAGTATCTCTTAAGGTATGTACAGACCCTTCTCTTTCCAACCTCAGAAAAGAAGAGTTTTCCAATCTCAAAAGAATCCTGGGAATTTGAATGCTGTGAAATCATATGACAGTTTACTAAGTAAATTATCAGGCTCATCCAAAAATCCCTGGGGCCTTTTACTGATTACACAAATTACTCAGCTGCAATATGTCTAAGTCCCAAATTTGAAATTACTAGGGCAAGGCACAAGTATATAAAATGTGCCTGATTGAGCCAAGGGATTTTAGTAAAAGCTGTTGGGATATGAAAATTCTTTATTTCTGTTTCCAATCATCTTACCTTAATGTACGTACAAGGGGCTACATGTTGGGTGCTTGTTAGCAATCACATTTTGAAAGGTTAGAATAGAAGGATCTAAGGCCTAAGTGATTTTCCTGCCAGTCCTTGGGGTTGTTGGTTTTTTTGAACCAAAATATGATTCTTTTAGACAAAGTCTCTTAATTCATGAATCTGCAATACGGATCCTCCCATCAAGCATTGCTATGAAAAATGAACAGCAAGAGAATTCAACAGTGTGAAGCTGAGATGACAATAACCCCCACTTGCAGTGTCCTGAAAGTGCTTTGGTGAATAATTTTTATCTATTTGCTGAATTTATCCTGGCCCTCCGTCTCCCTTGCACCTGGGCAGCAGAGGTGGCATTCAGCCAGTTCTGACTGGTTCTGGCAAACCAGCAGGAGAAATTTTGAGTAGTTCAGTGAACCAGCAAATACCACCTCTGGCTGGCTCCACCCCCATCTATTCGCCGTCTCCCGAGTCCCAATTGATCGGTGTCCCAGCTGATCAGCTGTGTCTTCTTTTGTTGCCCTGCACAGGAGAACGGAGCTGGAAAGCAGGTAGGCAATAGCAATAGCAGTTAGACTTATATACCGCTTCATGGGGCTTTCAGCCCTCTCTAAGCGGTTTACAGAGTCAACATATCGCCCCCACAATCTGGGTCCTCATTTTGCCCACCTCGGAAGGATGGAAGGCTGAGTCAACCCTGAGCCGGTGAGATTTAAACCGCTGAACTGCTGAACTATAGCAATAGCAATAGCAGTTAGACTTATATACCACTTCATAGGGCTTTCAGCCCTCTCTAAGCGGTTTACAGAGTCAGCATATTGCCCCCTCATTTCACCCACCTCGGAAGGATAGAAGGCTGAGTCAACCCTGAGCCGGTGAGATTTGAACCGCTGAACTGCTGAACTAGCAGTCAGCTGAAGTGGCCTGCAGTGCTGCACTCTAACCACTGCGCCACCTCGGCTCGGTTAGGGGGAAGGGGGTTTTTACAGTATCCTTCCCCTGGAGTGGGGTGGGGAGGGAATGGGAATTTTGCAGTATCCTTCCCCTGCCACGCCCACCAAGCCACGCCACGCCCACAGAACCAGTAGTAAAAAATTTGAATCCCACCACTGCTGGGCAGCATCTGTGATTAAAACAAAAACTATACAATCTCATTACGCCTCATAGAAATTAATTTTGAAGAACCTATGAATAAGATTATACTGTTAATTTGCAATCACATACCGTACCAGAGGTGGGTTCCTACCAGTTCGGCTGAATAGGTAGTAACTCAGCCGGCCACGCTCCCAAACCGGTTCTATCGGCGGTGCCGTGGATGCCGCCATCTTGATTTTTGCTTCTGTACATGCGCAGAAGCAATTTTTTTACTACTGCACATGCGCGCATAAAGCCCGCATGCCCCCGAAGCGCGTCCCTGAGTGAACCAGCAGTAACAGAAGCCAGAACCCCACCCCTGTACATGACACAGTAGAACTTATTGCAAGGAAATTTGTAATAAAAATTTTCTGTGCAACTGCGATTTCGAAAACTAATTAGGTGTCTGTTCTATTGAATCTTAAACCTGGTCAACATTAAGGTGCTTATCTCATAGAAAATGCAGATCTTAAATTGCAATCTGGTAAATATTCCAAAGCGTATTTACTCAGATATAAGTTGGGTTTTGTTTGCCTGACTCATTCTTGATTCCTGGCCTAGAAATGTCTCTACAATTTTACTGGGAGCCTTCTCTGTTGCAGCTCCAGCCCTCTGGAATGAGCTCCCCGTGGAGATCCGGACCCTTACTACCCTCCCGGCCTTCCGCAAAGCCACCAAGTCCTGGCTGCTCCAGCAGGCCGGGGGGCTTGTGAAACACCCAGCCCCACGGAAATTGTGAATGTTGTGTTTTTAAAGTGTTGTCTTTGTCTTTGTCTATTTATCCCCTTTCCCTTGTCTATTGTGAGCCGCCCGGAGTCCTTCGGGAGTGGGCGGCATACAAGACAAATAAATACAAATACAAATACTGGGAAGATTTTTCAGAAGTTGTTCACCATTCCCTTATTCTTGGGGCTAAGAGACTGTGACTGGCCCAGATCCCCCAGCTGACTTTGTGAACAAGGCAGGTCTAGAACTCAGAATGCCCTGGTTTTTCACCTGACACCTAAACACTACACCAAAGTGACTTTTGTCATATTTACTCCATTTATATTATACATTAGATAAATTTCCTAACACAAATGCGTTGTATCTTTTTTTTTCTTGCCAATTACAGCCATATGCAATTAACTTTTTTCTTTCTATTTCATCATCTTTTAGAGCAGGAATGCACAACTTCAGTTGGTACATCGTGTCTGCAGCTTAGAAAAGATCAAGTAAAAATATATCAGGAAAGCCAGGATAAAGACTAAATCTGATTCCATTTCATTTAAATAAAAATTGATATAACACCATCAACTTATTTGTTGCATTCAAACTTCCAGTTTAGTGTTCAGTGTCAATAGGCAGAACTTCCAAGGGCAGCACGTGTTCTCAAGTTGTGCCCTTCATGTAGAACATTATATGACGCATAGTGTCCTTCGTATCCATAAATGTTCTATGTCAGTGATGGCGAACCTTTTTGAAAAGGGAGCGAGCAAACACTTGCCCTTCGCACGCTCATATGGGCCATAACCCAGAAGAGGAGCTGCCCAGGGGGCATGTGCGCACCAGAAAATGAACTTCGGGGGGGGCATATGCGTGTGACAATCAGCTGGCTCGCGCACAGGCTCACACTGGAAAATGGAAGCCCAGTTCTTCCAGTTTCTGGCACTGTGTCATGCACGAAGGCCAGCTTATCATTGCATGCACATGTGCGTCAGAAACCCAGAAGAGGAACGGGCAATGCCGCACATGCCAGGCAACATGGCTCCATGTGCCATTTCAGGCACACATGTCCATAGGTCCACTATCATGGTTCTATGTGATCTTCCTATTGTAAACAATGAGCTTTTAAGCATTGCATCATCAACTTAGTGGTAAGACTCTTTCTGAATCTGCTATGCCAAGTAAAGTTCATTCAATGGGGTAAAAATAAGAGACGGAATGGCTTCTTATACCTATTTCTATGCAGCATACCAGAGGTGGGTTCCTACCAGTTCGCACCTATTCGGTAGAACCGGTTCGTCAAATCTTCCGAACCGGTTAGAAGAGGTTCCACCAGTGGACCCGGAAAGCAGGCCACACCTACAGAAGAGGTTCCAACATTTTTTTTGAAACCCACCACTGGTCCTTGGATAGGATTATTCTACACTATCATGCTCCTATTTATAAAACTCAGTGCCTCTGTGAAAGGCAAGGATGACTACTGCGTTTGTGAGGTGAAGAGCCGAGGTGGCACAGTGGTTAAATGCAGCACTGCAGGCTACTTCAGCTGACTGCAGTTCTGCAGTTCGGCTGTTCAAATCTCACCGGCTCAGGGTTGACTCAGCCTTCCATCCTTCCGAGGTGGGTAAAATGAGGACCCGGATTGTTGTTGGGGGCGATATGCTGACTCTGTAAACCGCCTAGAGAGGGCTGAAAGCCCTATGAAGCGGTATATAAGTCTAACTGCTATTGCTATTGCTATTGCTATTGTGGTGCAATCAGAACATTCCGTGTGTTGAAGTTGTTTTAACGCAAACCAAAGATGCCTTTTAAAAAACAAGTTGACATCCTATTCTTATGCATGCCAGTGCTGTGTGTGAGGTAATTTAAGGTGGTTCTGACAAGTGTCGTTGGCATCTTCATATCCGGTCACATGGGCAGCAAGCTACTCCCATCCGGTCACATGGGCGGCAAGCCACTCCCACAAAGGAGGCCACACCCACAGAGTAGGGTCGAACAATTTTTGAAACCCACCACTGCAGCATACTAATAGACAAAGTGAGATCCTTCCCCGAAGAAAGAATTGGAGAGAAGGGGAAAGAAGAGTGTTTCCATCACTTTCCTTCTGATACAGTCATAACCTATGAACCTATTTTTAAAAACTAACGAAATCATACCCGTTTCATGAGCCGGGGTGGCGCAGTTGGTTAGAATGCAGTACTGCAGGCTACTTCTGCTGACTGCCGGCTGACTGCAGTTCGGCAGTTTGATTCTCATCAGCTCAAGGTTGACTCAGCCTTCCATTCTTCTTCCGAGGTCTGTAAAATGAGGCTCCAGATTGTTGGTGGCAATAGGCCGGCTCTGTAAACTGCTTAGAGGAGGCTGTGAAGCACCGTGAAGTGGAATATAAGTGTAAGTCTATTGCTGTTTCGCCTTCGCTTTCACTTGGGAAGGGAGGAAATGTATGTTTCCCTGGGTGAAAATGGAATGCCAGCTACCAACCCAGGGAGAATGTCAAGAATGAGAATAAAACAAGCTCCCACTGAAGAAGCTCATTAGCTCAGTGCTAAAAGCTCACACAAGCCCAAGTATGTACACTTTGCCTTCATTAAGCCCACAGCTATTGATTGTACTAAAAAAAGCAGAGGTGCCATTTTCACGAAGCCTTCAGCAGAGTCTTCAGGGAAGGCAGAGGTGTTAAATGAAGGCATCGGGGAAAATGAATGCAGTGTTGACTCTGATTAGATTAGATTTAGATTTAGTTTAAGCAATGTAGCAGAATCACATTCAGCCTACGATTCCTCTTGCAACTTCCAAAGGAGCCCTCTCCCAGATGAAGCAGCCGAAAGAATGGCAAAGCGGCAATATTTGGTCACAGGACTAACTGTACCGAGCAACTCAATCTCTTTCCATCTGCAAAGGGAAGGAGAACAACAGTGGGGAGCATTGCATGCATTGCTTATCATTAGGATCTCATCAACCGTTCTAACGTCAGAACCTTCTCACAGGGTTCTTGTCTGAGAAGAAATTGACCCCAGGAGAAAGTGTGGCATTCGGAGTTCTTCGTTGAAAACTGGGATGTATATCTAATAAATAGCACAAATGCTTTTAGGGGAGCTTTAGCAATTTAACTACAGATCCTTGAAAGCATTTCCTATTTTGTAATGCGTGTCTCAGTAACACCGATGATATAGAGTGGGTTTTATATCAAATGACACGTAAAGCTCCTATTGTTTTTTATTCTTGTTCTGTGCAGGAATTCAGAGTTAGAACATTTATAATGAATGCCCAGCCTCTACTTAACAATTTTCAGAAAATAGGAGCTAGCCTTCCTCTTAGCTTATTTTTCTAATAGGCTACTTAAATCTGCTATGCAACAATTTAATTTCTTAGCTCAAGGCTAGGCATCCTGCAGATACCAATTTTGGGATGGTGGGAGTGTTCCCTGTTTTTTAGTTTCCTCACTAAAATAAGGATCAGCTATGGTTGTGTAAACTTCTTTGTAGAGCTTTTATACATCCATTTTACTCCTGATCAACTCTTACATAAGCCCACCCCTCACTTCTCCCCCCAAAAAACCCTTTTTAAAAGCAGTACATTATTATTATTCTGCTTAATGATTCGTATTTTCCAGTTTTTTCCTGCCCAAGATTAGAACTTTGCACAATTGATTATCTTCCACGCCAGGTGCTGAATTTCTCACCATTTCAGGCAGGATGCTCATAAATCTAATTGACATAATTTTCAGGTTACCTACACCTCCTCAATATTAGCTGGTTTGACATCACTTTTTGAACCTAGTCTTTTCTCCTCTGCTCTTCACCAACTGTTTCCTGGTATCCCCTTATTCAAATGGTACTGTGCAATAAACCTGAGTCACTGGTTAGTGGTAACCAATTAGTTATTGGTTACCAATAGGCTTCCAAGCACATTTGGGGGTGCAGCACTTAAGATTTTGCATGGCTTGGCACTAAGCAGGATTATTTCTTCTAACCAGAATCAAATTTAACCACAGTACATTTAACTTAAGAGGGTGTACCCAAGTTCCCACCTCAAGTGAGATAAAAGAGGTGGGAACTCAGAGATGTACCTTCTTTTTGGTGACCCTGAGTTGATGGAATACTTTTCTCCAAAGTTACTGGGAGCTTCCGTCATGCTTGCATTACACAAAGCTAGGAAATCCATTATGTTCTGATAGGCTTTTCTGGCCTGGAATGCAGGGCTAACTTTTCTGTATTCCATTGAGTTTTGTGATAATGTTCTATTGCATAAATCATCTTGAGTTGTTAAGAAGCAGAGTATTATAAAAAGTATTATAATAAATAACTATTTTCCTGCAGCCACAAATATATTATAGTCTTACAATATGAGATGCCCATCAAGACAGATCTTCTCTCTTCCCAGCTCACTCTGTTGTTCTTCTCTGATTAGTTCACAAATAAATATGCTTTTAATATCCTTCCTTTCATTTCTAACCAGTTGGTAGCTCATTCCTTGAGAATGGATAACTCTATATGTGGGTGAGAGAGAAAGACAAACATCTGGAGCTTTTGGAATGGTTAGCATATGACTTTATAAACAAATGCACACACACACACATAGCACATAGACACTATATACAGTTAATCCTCAACTTATGACCACAATTGAGCCCAGAATTTATGTTGCTAAGTGAGAAATTTGTTAACTAAGTTTTGGCCCATTTTACGACTTTCCTTGCCACATTTTTTAAGTGAACCATTGCAGTTGTTAAATTAATAACACAGTTGTTAAGTGAATCTGGCTTCCTCATTGACTTTGCTTGTCAGAAGATTGCAAAATATGATCACATGATCCTGGGACACAGCAACCGCCATAAGTATGAACCATTTGTCAAGCATCTGAATCAGTGGTGGGTTTCAAAAAATTTTAGAACATCTTCTGCAGGTGTGGCCTGCTTTGTGGGAGTGGCTTGCTGGCCATGTGACCGGGTGGGAGTGGTTTGCCAGCCATGTGACTGGGTGGGCGTGGCCAATTTGTAAAATGTGGTGAAACTCACTTAACAACACTCTTGCTTAGCAACCAAAATGTTGGCTCAGAAACTCTGGCATTTGAAGCATGCAAGTCTTAAAGCTGTCAAGTTACAAGACCGTCGCACCCCTAACCCTTTAGAAAAAAACACCCCAGGGGTGTTCAAACTTGACAGCTTTAAGACTTGTGGACTTCAACTCCCAGAATTCCTCCTTTTGCTCTTCATCTTGATGATGTGCGGACGGGCAGGGGGGAGGGAGCTGGAACCGGTTCTAAACGGCACTGTAGATTTGTGGAACCTCTTCTATAGAA
Source organism: Thamnophis elegans (assembly GCF_009769535.1). NCBI lineage: Eukaryota > Metazoa > Chordata > Lepidosauria > Squamata > Natricidae > Thamnophis > Thamnophis elegans. The sequence goes on from NC_045545.1 coordinate 1,877,285, forward strand.
GAGGTTAGAACTGGCAGGAACCCACCCCTGCTCTGAATATAAATCATGTGACCATGTGGATATTGCAACGGTCATAAGTGTAACTTTTTAATGATCACTGCAGGCTATTTGAGCAATATTTGTCTGCTCAAATTGTTCCTTTTCTGACTAGTTATAAATCAAGGACTTAAGGATTACCAGTAACTGTATGAATCAAATGCAATCCCAGTAAGACAACATTGACTTTTTCAGCTGTTATCCTTAAATTCATGAAATACCAATACGATGTTAGATGCCAGAGTTCTAAAACAGAGGTAGAGAGAGACCGTGGCCCCCAGATGTTACTGTATGATATACCTCAGAAAACTAACCACAGCCATCATTGTATTACAAATGTCCAAGAACTCCTGGAAGATGGTCATTTTTCACCAACCTACTCTAGTTTTAAAATATGATCAGAAAAAGATGCATTGTTGTAATGATCATTCATACCTAGAATGATCTACCTTTATCATTCCAGGTAGATCTGGATTTTATTTTTGACTGAATATGGTCTTTTGTTTCCTGCATTGGGACCTACTGAAGGAAAGGCAAGCATCTGTGACTTATTCCAGAAATACAGGTTCTTTCCCACCCACCCCTGCCTGTTTAATGACTTTAAAAATCTGGCATTTTCTCACAGCGTGATCTGCAACACAATCATCTCTAGTAAATGAGCCTCCCAGATAAGCCTTAATGTAGCTAATGTAACTCATTAATATCATTTTTCTTAGCATGCCAATAAAGTTAGATGGAGGAAAGGTTGAAAAGGCTTTAGAAGCTGAGGACGGGGGTGCTTGTTGCAGGCTATTTGAGCAATATTTGTCTGCTCAAATTGTTCCTTTTCTGACTAGTTATACAGGACATTAAACCTGTTCACCGCCGAAAGCCGCCAATACTCTTATAATTAATTACAGGATAAGTCCTCTCTTTATGAATGAAAAACTTAATAGAAATACTAGTTAAGCTTAAGAATTTCTTTCCTGGAAGGATCACATGGCTTTTCCAGATGTTGTTGAATTCCAGCTCCCACCAGCTAAAGCCAACATGGATGGGAATGACGGACAATGTAATTCTACAAATTCTGGAGAGATTCAGACTGTCCATCTCTAGCCTATGTGGCTAATATTACCAGTTCCATCAAATAATAACCTATAGCGGGCTCAGCAGAAGACGGATTACCACCTTAGTAGATAATTTCCAGAAGCTCCAATGAGAATTCTGACTTCCAGTTTGTCCAACAATAGCAATAGTATTTTCCCTTCCCAACAGCAGCTCGGAGTCTGCCATTGTGTGTTTAATCACTGTGCTTGATAGAACCTCATCTCAGACAAAAGTGCACTTAGGATGCTAAAATGTAGTTTTTGAAAGAAAAAAATCAGAAATGGATAAGTGTGTAACAAAAGTTTGAGTATAGTTAGTTTAGTTTAGTTTAGTTTAGTTTAGTTTAGTTTAGTTTAGTTTAGTTTAGTTTAGTGTAGTTTAGTTTAGTGTAGTTTAGTTTAGTTTAGTTTATTCAATTTGTATGCCGCCCTATTCCCAAGAGACTCAGGGCGGCTAACAAACAGGGGGGGAAGGGGATACAAATAGGAAAACAAAGACAACAGATTAAAATTCACAACAGTCTCAACATTCAAGTGGGGCTGGAAATTCATCAGCCACAGACCTGCCGGAACAACCAGGTCTTAGTGGCTTTGCGGAAAGCCGGAAGGGTGGTGAGTTCTACTCCTGAAAACAGCTCCAGCCAAGCATGCGCACAAAAACATTTTTCCTCCGCATTTCTTAGGGCATTTAAGGGATTTGACTCATTTAATTATTTCTTAGAGCATCTTTTTAAATCTGTTAATATCATTACTTCATGCAATAAGGCTCCTAAAACACCATTCAAATATTAGAGAGATCCCCTGATACAATGAAACTGTGTAGTTCAAACACACCCTACTTATTCATAACCATGCGTAAGGATACGATTTCACCCATCGAAATTCACCCCGCCACTAAAATGTGACTGAGATGTTCTTCTTATCAGACCTGCAATTATATTCGTTTTAGAATTTTGGCCTGCCACACTTTCACTTATTTCATTATGCTGTTTCATTAGTATAGTCGATGGGAGGGGGCAATAGAAGGAGTAGGATTGTGGAATGTATTGTTTTCATTCTTTATTAGAAGCCTTTATTAGAAGCTTGGTCCAATCTTCTTCTTCCACCCTGGCATCCACACCCAGCTGCTTCCGGTCAGGTGTGAAAATACGGAGATGTCTCTCTTTATGGATTCTGGGACTTGAAGTCCAGACATCTTCAAGTTGCCAAGGTTGAGAAACACTGATCTACCTTACCCTATCATTCTTGGCATCCATGGCAGTTTTCTAACTGAAAATTTGCTCACTTGGAGGAAAGAAGCTGTAGGATTAAATCTCTCCTTTCAGAAACTATGCTACCAATCCATTTGAGGATGGTACTTTTTTAAAAAAGAAGGAGCTACATCCTGCACATTGAATGTCGAAAGTAGACTGAGTGTCATCTGGCGTATAAAGTCTCATAAATAATGCTAAATGTTGTGAACAGTAATCTAATTTCACACATTCTAGCTTCAGTTAAAATATTAAATTGTAGGTGTTATTATCCCCATTTTTAATTATTTTAATTATTATTATTTCCCTACATGTTTAAATTACAGTTGATCGATGATAAGTGACAGGCAGTCCATGAATGTATGGCCTTAGTGGCAGCAATGAATCTGATTTCCTGGTAAGTTAGGAAAGAAGAATCGCTTCATAAGAATCTGCCTTATAGACTTGAAAACTCTTATTTATCCAACCCAGTTTTGTCCGTGTGAGCAAAACAGAACAGAATTGGAAGGGACCTGGGAGTTCATTTCAAACAAATGGTTGACCAGTCTCTTCTTTTTTTAAAAAAATATACTTTTTTATTTTCCATTTTCATAACATATAACCACATGTATACTATTACATAGCCAATATCCTATTGTATTAAGTAGTAATTACATCAGTTCCTCTTGTCATCAACGCCCAGGAAGATAAAAACCCATTATTAGCTCTTCTGCTCTCCATACACCTCTTTCTTCTACCTCTCTCCTACCTTCTTTCTTCCCTCCATCATCCTTTTCTACTCTACTTCCCCTTCCTTTCTCCTTCTCCTCTCTCTTCATTTCACTCCTCCTTATCCTCCTCATCTTCCCCCCTGTTTACCCTCTCTCCTATCCCCCTCTTCCTATCTTTCTTCTCTCCTCTGTTTCCCACTCTTCTACATCCTTTCTTCCCTCCATCATCCTTTTCTCCTCTACTTCCCCTTCCTTTCTCCTTCTCCTCTCTCTTCATTCCACTCCTCCTTATCCTCCTCATCTTCCCCCCTTACCCTCTCTCCTATCCCCCTCTTCCTATCTTTCTTCTCTCCTCTGTTTCCCATTCTTCTACATCCTTTCTTCCCTCCATCATCCTTTTCTACTCTACTTCCCCTTCCTTTCTCCTTCTCCTCTCTCTTCATTCCACTCCTCCTTATCCTCCTCATCTTCCCCCCTTACCCTCTCTCCTATCCCCCTCTTCCTATCTTTCTTCTCTCCTCTGTTTCCCACTCTTCTACATCCTTTCTTCCCTCCATCATCCTTTTCTACTCTACTTCCCCTTCCTTTCTCCTTCTCCTCTCTCTTCATTCCACTCCTCCTTATCCTCCTCATCTTCCCCCCTTACCCTCTCTCCTATCCCCCTCTTCCTATCTTTCTTCTCTCCTCTGTTTCCCATTCTTCTACATCCTTTCTTCCCTCCATCATCCTTTTCTACTCTACTTCCCCTTCCTTTCTCCTTCTCCTCTCTCTTCATTCCACTCCTCCTTATCCTCCTCATCTTCCCCCTTACCCTCTCTCCTATCCCTCTCTTCCCATATTTCTTCTCTCCTCTGCTTCCCACTCTTCCTCTCCTTCACTTGGTGTATTTCAGCTTCTGAGCAAACTCCACTCTGTGTTGATGGTATTTATGCTTCCATATCAAGTCTCTTCTTAAAAACCTTCCCACAACCCACAAATGCTGTTGCTGGGACCTCGATATAGCGTTTAAGGTTTGTGGAATCTGGAAAAATGTTTCATTCAGCTCAAGTAACCAAACCAAGAGCAGAAACTCAGTGCAATTGTGCAGATGTCATTATTTTCTCCTGGAGAATGATATTCGAGCATGCAATAAAGACTTTTAAGTTATTGGGGGAGTGAGGAGGAGAGAGTTTATACATTTAACTGCTGGCTAACAGACAAACAAGCTGGGATTAGTCTCCTGTCTAATGAATAGGTGCAATAAAATGTTTGTGTCAGACAGAAAATCACCATAGGTTTACTCCACAGTGTAGCTTTGGAATACAGAGCAATAAATGCTGTAGGCCCAAGTTAGCGCAGGAATGTTTGCTCGCTCTGCCTTCCCCAGATATTTACAGAAGCCCCAAAAGCTCAGCGTTGTTGTCCACTCTGTAAAGAAATGATGACATCAAGAGGCAGGTCACCAACATGAGTTTATAGGTGTTGCCATTTAGATTGGGATGGAAGCCGGGTTGGGGGGTGGGGGGTTATCCACTCGGTATGATCTTCTGACCCCCACAGGTTTACAGCCTTCCTCTCTCTGCTTCACAGCACCTCTGCAACACAAGAGTTAATCATTTCTCTCTTGCTATCTGCCAAGAGTCCTTATCTCTCTTTTTGCTGTCACTTTATAACAGGGGCTGCTTATCAACCTGTTGGGGGGGGGCATGTGATCAAGCCCTGCCTATCCCAGCTCCCGATTTCCCTGATTAGAGACCATCACGAAATGGGATGGCTGGTTTTACAGAGGGTCACTAATGCTGGAAAAAGTACAGAGTCCATTGAAAGCCCGGCCTGTTACTTTCTGAATTATTGGATTTTTCGTTTGCGTGCGTGTGTATTTGTGTGTGTGTGCGCACCGTTGATGGACTGCTTCCTGACTTTCACTGAAGGTTACTGTAGCCGCTGTCCCAAGGCCAGAGAAGTTTACAAGCCTCACCTTTTGCTGCGTTCAATGCTGTATACCTGCAGCTCAAGGGCACTATATATTTGCGCCTAATTATGTCTTCCAGTTCGGATACCAGCAGCACTCAGGAACCTATAAAACATGGGCTTCTTCCAGCTGGTAAGTCAGACTTCTTCCGACTTTTTTGATAAACCCTATTAGACAGAATTGAATCCAAGCCTTCCTAGGCATTCCGTAATGGAGAATAATCATTGTGGAATCTCTTCGTAGTTAATAAATTGATTCTTCAAAAGTATTCGGTTGCAATAAATATATTTAAAAGGATGCCGCCATTTTACTGGTGGTTAAATTAGCTTGTTTTTCTTCAAATGCAACAGAGTTATCAAAAACAACTTGAAGGTCCAGTTATTTCAGCAAAGGAGTTGAATATATGCTGGGAATCTCTTGTCATTTAGCAAAATTGTTTTAATCCGAAGTTCAGATATTTTTTCACTGAAATGAGGTAGAAAGGAAACATGTATATGCTAGGTATGCAGCATTTATATGAAAAGTTCTAAGCCTGTAGCAAAACAGTTTCATGACAGTTGAAATTCAAGCAGAACTTTGAAAAGTTCTAAGTTTGAATGATTTGATCTTTAAAATACAGCATTGTAAAATAACGTTTTAAACTAATCAAATACTAAATGGGAATGAGAAATCACCCCCAAAAGACTGTAGAGTATGTTAGATTGTCACATAGTGGTATGTTATTTTTTATATTTCATGTACAATTTGCAGCCCATATTTCCTTCTTGCTAAACATTCTGTTTAGAATTCCTTTCTCAGTTTAATCAAGAAGAAAGTTCTGGATACTTTCAATTCAAGTTGGATATTTGAAAGGAACATGGATTAATATTTTCTAGATTCATTTCACTGAAGTGAAATATTACTTTTATGTAGTGACAGTTTATCGTATCATGGTCTTTGGCTGGAAGCGTGTGTGTGTTGTGCGTTGTGTGTTGGGTTGTGTGTGTATTTGATTGCAATGCTTTTGGGTTTGTGTTCCAAACATTTGCTTTGGGTTAAGTTTCCCATATATGTAAGTACAAATGAGCTGCAATGTAACAAAATTAATGGCAATAAGTTTATCTTCAGATATTATTCTGCTCAAAGAATGCAAGATTTCTATACTGAACATGCTTTCTGTATCATATAAAGGACTGCATTCCTTGTCAGCAAATGCAAGGTATTTCATTCTTACTGATTTGAGCATCAGTACAGGATTAATCTTGGATTTACACAGTTGGATTTACTTCTGAGTAAACAAGCATAATACTGTTCCGACAGGGAAACTGTTTAAGGCATAGGTTTTTTTTATCTTTTTGCAATAAAAGTCAAGGCACATAATTGTTCAATATAACATTGCTCAATATGCAGTTACATACACACACACAGACACAGACACACAATACACACACACACACACACAAATGATATGTTTCTCTTTTATTTCAATTAAAAACAAATATTTATATTTTCAAAACGATTATTACACTCCCTATCAGGCCTGATCTTCCAAGTTTTAAAACTGAAATTCCAATCTCCCTAACCTTGTTTTAAAAGTCTTTTTTTTCCCATCACATTTTTGGGAGGTCTGTAAACATTGGCATTTTTGATTGTACAGTATACTTATCGGTGGACGCCTTGTGTTTCATTTGTACAAAGGATCCACCATCAGTGTCGCATCAGCTGGAGAAATGTTCTAATGAAAAGTGGGTTGTAACAAAATGAGCAGGAACACAGAAATGCCATTCAGTCTGTGAATGCTCAATCAATATATGATCAAGATTTTTTAAAAATAAATAATTTCACACCTTTTCCTCATTCTGAATGAAACTTATTGCAACCATATTATGCACTGTAGTTGAATTTACATATATAGATTTGAATAATGACTATTACAAATAACGGCTATTATTTGTAAATTATGTCAGCGTACGTTATTTACAAATTTCAGTTGACGCTACCCTGGGAAGTTCTGACATGCTCCCTTAGGCATGCTTTTGACGGCAGTTGAAATGCACAATATTCTTGGCCAAATTTATACAAATGGATACCTTTCAGGTTTGGTCTATGGAGATTCTCAGTCCTCCAGGTCATAGGTTGTCCCAAAGTTGCTTTTCTTCAAGAATCAACTGGACTTTCTGGTTTTTCTTTGAAGATGTTTTGCTTCTCATCCAAGAAGCTTCTTCAGCTCTGAAAAACCAGAACGTCCAGTTGCTTCTTGAAAAAAGCACCTTTGGGACTTTCAGGTTTAGCTTTTAATCTTGCAGAATATTAGCAAAAGTCATGCCAGGGAATTCTGGGATTCAGACATCTGTAAGCCAGGCAGGCTGGAAGGTTGCTCTTAATTTTCAGTTTATTTAGCCCCCCTGTTTTTTTGAATACAGATTAGATTCTCACTGTGGGTGTGGGTGTGGGTGTTGTATTGCAGTAATAGTGTATAACCAGTAGCTATGAAGATTGAATTGAATTGAATTGAATTTATTATATTTCTATGCCGCCCTTTTCCCAGAAGGGACTCAGGGTGGCTCACAACCCAAGTCGGGGGGGGGGGGGGATAGGGGATACAAATAGGGGGGGGGGGAGAAAGGCATAGACAAACAATACCACAATTTTAAAAACAACTCAACAGCCACACCATTCGAGCGGGGATGGGAACTCATCAGCCCCAGGCCTGTCGGAACAGCCAGGTTTTAAGGGCTTTGCGGAAAGCCTGGAGGGTGGTGAGGTGGATATTTCATATCCACCCAAATACCTTCATTGGAACCTGCAAAAGTTCTCCAAACGTTATTGATAAGGTGTAATTTTAAATAAGACAGGATGGGAAGATTGAATAGATGATAGAAACACAGATTAATTTTATTTGATTTATTAGATTGCATCACATTTAGCTTTTATCGCCATTGTGCCCACTTTATAGTTGTTATTCGCCAATTAATTGCAGGCTAAGTGTATCCTTTGGACCAAACCAACATTTGATATTTCATCCTAGACGTAGAAAATAGTAACAGGAATTAATTGGGGGGCAGAATGAGGCGAGTGAAGAAAATGCAGACTGAAATATTTTCTCTTGAAGTTAAAGTGATAAATTTAGTTAAATTTAATTCTATATTAAATCAACTGATATAAAACTTTGCTTTTCTTTCGTCGCAATAAAAGAAGTAGAAGAAAATATGGAGTAAATAGAATGATTTTGATTTCAGTTGTCTTAATATACATTATCATAATTATGTCGCAATAGCAATAGAACTTAGAGCAGTGTTTCTCAACCTTGGCAACTTGAAGATGTCCGGACTTCAACTCCCAGAATTCCCCAGCCAGTGAATGCATTCGCTGGCTGGGGAATTCTGGGAGTTGAAGTCCGGACATCTTCAAGTTGCCAAGGTTGAGAAACACTGACTTAGACCTATATATATATCTTCATTGTGCTAAGCGATTTATACAGAGTCAACATATTGCCCCAACAATATGGCTCCAAATTTTTCTGACCTTGGAAAGATGGAAGGCTGAGTCAACCTTGTCAGGATCGAATTCCAGGCTGTGGGCAGAGTTTGACTTCATGGCTGCATTCTAAACCACTGTGCACCAGGACTCCTACTATTTATATATCACTACAATGTCATTTTTAATTAGAGTTCGACCTTCATAGGAAGGGATGTTGGAATCAACTAGTAGAGTTTTTGCGATTTCTAATATAATTGCTTTTACCACTACTTAACATATCTCTAATTCCTGCGATATGCAAGTTGTGGCAAAAAAATTCATAACCAAGCTACAAACTGCCTTTGATTGCTGTTGTCCAGCAAATTTATTTTCAGCGTGAGTTGGCAGGTGCATGAAAATGATACGATTTTCTTTATAGGATAATAATTTAGGAGTGCTGTTTAATCGGATCAAAGTCCATCTAATTTAGAATTCCAGCTCCAATGCTGAACTCTAAAACAATATAGCAAGTTTGCTAACCTTTGACAACTTTTAAGACACGTGGACTTCAACTGCTAGAATTAGCCAGCAATGTAACCCTAGTGTGAACTTACAACGTTGTATCTATTATTTATTCTTTTATTTCCTCAACCCTTACCAAAATCGCATGCTTTCTGGTAAAATATTTGCAACATTAAGGAATGCTGATGACTGTTTTGACTAAAAGGATAAACCCCCAGCACTGTTAAAGGGAGAGAAAAGAAAGTCAGCTAGGAGGGGAGAGAAAACAAACACGAGTCACTTTTCCTGTGAAATTCTACAGCTTGTATAAAGTTTATGGCCATCCAGTCAATAGAAATGGCCGCCTAAAGCATTTCCCTGTTGCCGGGAGACTTTTCAGACAGGTCCACTTAAGCCCCATCCTCGAGAGGTGGTGCTTGAGGAAGGATTTGACTTCATTTATGTGTTTGCTTTAAACCTCATATATTGCATTTCTCCCAGAAATGATTGAAAGTGTGATTGTATATCTAGACCAACAGTTCTTTTATTTTATTTATCCTAAGGACTGCATGCCACTGATATAGGCAGGTTCTAGGATAGCTGTGTAAACAAAGGTTGGTGATTAGCAATAAATATAATCCAGTCATATAAATAAAGAGAAATATTAATTATACTAATAAATGTCAGGTTCTTGCTAAAGTCGTGGACATGTCAAAACTTGTCTAAATGACAGGATCCATGCTCCATGCTCAACTATACTGTGGCTTGCACGCAGTATTAAAATCATAAACTTTCCTACCAAGATAAAAGACTATATTAAGGACCCAAGTTAGTAGATGTTGTTGTTCAAATAAGTACGATGTAAAAGATGTTTTCAAAACTTCTCGCTCAATGTTTATTGCCCATGTAAACTGCTTATTGCAGCAATTTAAGAATAAATAGGTTTAAAATTCCTTACAATCCCAGTCTCATTAAGGCATATTGTAACTGGGTTGTAAAAATTCATATAACCAACAGAGAGCAGGAAAGAGATACAGGAAACTGATCGTTATTGTCATCTCATCTTATGAAAAGCTCAATCCTATGTTATAAAGGTGCTTTTTCAGTGAGACTTCCGTGCAGATAAAAATGAACAGGTTAGTTGGGCATTTCCACGTGAAGTGTTTGGCTGCTTCCAAATCAACTTCACACAGGTTAGCCCTTCCTTATATTATTCCTTTTCAGAAGCCAAGCTCATTTACTTTTAGATCAATGAAAGCACAAACTCTTATGGATGGCTAGAGCAATGAGAACTCAAGAATTTGGAGGTGGGTCATTTGCCATTGAAGAAAGATTTCTCTTCTCCCCGGGGTCCTAATTCTAGCAGGTCCTTTTAAGGGACCAGTCTCCTAATTGCTGGCATCTCCCACCCAGTGGTCCAGAGAGACCTGATTGACAAGATTCCTTCTCTTGGGGAAAGCCTTCCCTTCCCATCCTATCATACAACTCCTCCCCAATCCCCACAATGGATGAATGACTGCAAAAATTGATGGGAGTTGGCAGAGATGGCTAGATTGACTATTTTGATCAAATGTGTGTGTGTGTGTGCTTGTGTACTTAGTGTCACAACCCCTGGTATGCCCAAATATGGGAGGAAGCTTACTGCTTCCATTCTCTGTCTATCGGCTCGTCACAAGAGACCATTATGACAGAAACCCAATATTTTTACTATTGCCTTTGTTACATTTGTGTTGTATTTGTGCTGATTATTTATTTATTTATTTTATGAGCAGAAATTCAACGCGCGCGCACACACACACACACACACACACATACATATATATATATATATATATATATATATATATATATATATATATATATAACGTTGTTGTATTTGTGCTGATAAATAAATAAAGGGAGACTAGTATAGATCTATTTCAAGCTATTTAGCTCTAAAAAAGTGTATATATACACTTTTATTTATATATACTTTTTATTTTTTATTTATATATACTTTTTATTTTTTATTTATATATACTTTTTATTTCTTTATTTATATATACTTTTTATTTCTTTATTTATATATACTTTTTATTTCTTTATTTATATATACTTTTTATTTCTTTATTTATATATACTTTTTATTTCTTTATTAGATTTTTTTTACAACCCCTGGTAAGCCCCAACTATGGGAGGAAGCTAACTGCTTCCATCATCTGTCTATCGGCTCGTCACAAGAGTCCATCACGACAGAAACCCAATATTTTTACTGTTGCCTTTGCCTTTCTTTATATATACTTCTTATTTCTTTATATATACTTTTTATTTCTTTATATATACTTTTTATTTCTTTATATATACTTTTTATTTCTTTATTTATATATACTTTTTATTTCTTTATTTATATATACTTTTTCTTTATTTATATATACTTTTTATTTCTTTATTTATATATACTTTTTATTTCTTTATATATACTTTTTCTTTATTTATATATACTTTTTCTTTATTTATATATACTTTTTATTTCTTTGTAGGTGTCTAGTTGTTCGGGTTTTCTCCCGCGTAGAATTGGAGATGTCTTTTATTTCTTTATTTATATATACTTTTTATTTCCACTTGGAAACAACTTCTGGACTTTGTGCTTGAGGTGGGGGGGGGGGAAATGAAACTTTGATTTTGGGTTTTACCAATTAGATAGATTTGTTGTTATAGAAACGGATAGTTTATACTATTATGTAAAAGTAAGAAGTTGAGGTTTGATGTGAATGCCTTATTCTGCTGCACCAAAGGGAGTGGTGAGTCAATGCCTTTTTTTTCCCTTTTTCCCCCTTTTCTTTCCCTCACTTTTCCCTTCCCTATTTTTCCCTATTATTGACTTTTGTATTTTCTTTGTATGCTGTAGTATAAACTAATAAAGACATTATACACCCCCGGTGATTTTTCACAGCTTATTTCACCGCAAGTCCTTTTCATATTGCTTTTTTAAGGATTACACTGGAAATAACTTTAGCTGCAGGGAGAGAGATCTTTAAAACGCCGCATTTGCAAAGCGAGCATCTGACTCGCTCCCCTAAATGCTCACCTGCTTTTAAACTCCCGTGTTTTAGGCTTCGTAACTCTTCCCAAAGGCCGGTTAACCACCGTTCGCACCTCAGCCCGGCAGCCCTGGGGGCTCAGGCTCATTTCGGAGGAGAAATACACCGTTTTAGGGCCGGAGTTTTCGGAGTTTAGCATGTTTTTGGGAAGGTTGGAGACAGAGAAGAGACTAGAGGCTGGGATGCAGTTAAGCGCCAGTCGCAAAGACCCAACGCTTCTTGCATTTGCACCGGAGAAGCCTTTGCGCTGGGCGACCGGGCAGGTGCGGGGCAGGAGTTTAGGCACCTTCGTTAATAGGATTGCATTTGCATTTGCGCGAATTGCATTTGCGTCTCTCCTCCGCTTTGCTTTGCTTCATGCGCCTTGGAAGCGAAACTTTACGTGGCTGCTCGGAGCAGCTCAGTTCAGGGTGGATTTCTCCTAATTCCCTTTCCGAGAGAGGCTCTTGCAGACATTCCCACAGTGAGGAAAGGGGGGGGGGGTTGGGGTGGAAAGGAGGGAGGAGCTTCCACAGTCGGGGGCGGGGCTTGAGGAGCCGAAGTTACTCGGAGCTCCTCGGTTTTCCCCTGAGCTGCCGGGCGCTTCGCCGAGTTTGAAGCGAGCCTCCTCCGGAGCCGAGCGCCGGCTTGATGGAGGGAGCGACGGGGAAACGCTTGGACGAGCCGCTGAGCGTGGCTTCCCCGCGGGCGCCTGGCGGGCATGGAAAGCGATCTTTTCAACGCGGCTCCCCGCTGCCGCTGCCTTCGCCTCCCTCCCAGCCTCCCCGCCCCGCGGGTCTTGTCTGCTGATGGGATCTGGGAGTCTTTTCCGGGGAAAGTTCCCGGACTTGGCAAGCAGGTTGTTTGCTGTGTGCCCGAATGCCCAATGGGGGGGTGGGGGTGGGTGCCTGGTGATTCAGGAGGAGGGAAAGGAAGGAAGGAAGGAAGGAAGGAAGGAAGGAAGGAAGGAAGGAAGGAAGGAAGGAAGGAAGGAAGGAAGGAAGGAAGATGGGAAGGCAGGAAGGGGGAAGGGAAGGGAAGCAAGGAAGGGAAGGAAGGAAGGGAAAGAAGGAAGGGAAGGGAAGCAAGGAGGGAAGGAAGGAAGGAAGGGAAAGAAGGAAGGAAGGGAAGGAAGGAAGGGAAGGGAAGCAAGGAAGGGAAGGAAGGAAAGGAAGGGAAGGAAGGAAGGAAGGAAGGAAGGAAGGAAGGGGGAAGGAAGGGGGGAAGGAAGGGGGAAGGGAAGCAAGGAAGGAAGGAAGGGAAAGAAGGAAGGAAGGGAAGCAAGGAGGGAAGGAAGGAAGGAAGGAAGGGGGGAAGGAAGGAAGGAAGGAAGGAAGGAAGGGGGAAGGGAAGCAAGGAAGGAAGGAAGGAAAAGAAGGAAGGAAGGGGGGAAGGGAAGCAAGGAAGGAAGGAAGGAAGGAAGGGAAAGAAGGAAGGAAGGGAAGGAAGGGAAGGGAAGCAAGGAGGGAAGGAAGGAAGGGGGAAAGGGAAGCAAGGAAGGAAGGAAGGGAAGCAAGGAAGGAAGGAAGGAAGGGAAAGAGGGAAGGGAAGGAAGGAAGGGAAGCGAAGGAAGGAAGGAAGGAAGGAAGGAAGGAAGGAAGGAAGGAAGGAAGGAATTTTAATTGTACTGGGAAAGGTGAATAAGGCTGGAGTCCTGAGTATTCTCCCTCACCACTGTCAAACTTTATCTTTCACCATTCAGTAAGGCTGCATTACTATTACTATTAGTCTTCTCATGTCTTCTTCCTGTCACCCATCTCAGGACTGCGAGACTATAACTTTGTTGCTTGTATCCTTACTATTGATAGTGATTGCTTCCAGATTGCTTATTTGTACCCTGCAACTATAATTAAGTGTTGTACCTTATGATTCTTGATGAATATTTCTTGTCTTTTTATGTACCCTGAGAACTTATGCACCGAAGACAAATTCCTTGTGTGTCCAATCACACTTGGCCAATAAAGAATTCTATTCTATTCTATTCTATTCGTAAATCCAGAACTGGAAAATGGCTAGGATGCTATCACAGATCTAGCAATGCTTGTTTGGAAATCCAGTGAAACTCACCGAATTTTCTTTCTGAGAAATGTTTACTATTTTTGATTAAATAACATGTCTTTCTTCCACTTTGCAGTAATGCTCTACTCCAGTGGTTCCCAAACTTGGCAACTTTAAGACTTGTGGACTTCAACTCCCAGCAGAGCTGGCTGGAGAATTCTGGGAGTTGAAGTCCACAAGTTTTAAAGCTGCCAAGTTTGGGAACCACTGCTGTACCCAGAAGGCAAAAATGTTGCCCCCTGCAGTTTCTCATTTATGCCCATCTTTGTGTGATGTAACACAGAAACTAGAGGAAATGTTTGCCTATTTCACATCTGAGTATTATCAGAGCTGATCAGTTGATGAAACAAACTCCTACGTGGAAGCCAAACTTGGCACTATTCAGAGTTGACCACTGAATTCAATGGAACTTGATCTAAGTGAATTTATAGACAATGAGGCCAAATGAGGATTATAAACTATTTGGGAGCAGAGAGAAAAAGGAGGACATTACCTGGATGGAGTCTATCAAGATCATTGAAGTATTCAGTGTTTTAATAGGCTACTTTCCATACAATTATCTCGTTTTTCATCCTCCTGCCCATCTTCTATGTTTACCCAGAAGTAAGGCACACGCTGTCCAAATCTAGTCATGTTTCTTTTCATGGAAACACAATGTGCTCGGGGGAGCCGTGGCTGAGCCAGGAAATTGCCCTCCCTGACCTTAATGATTTTACAACACTTCTTCTCTGCGCATGTTATAGTACATATCAAACTCACTTCAGTCACCCCAGGCAAAAACAAAACACATCAAAAACATGATTCCCTGATGCTGATTCCCATGTACTTGGGAATCATCTGACATTCAATGTAAGCATGATTTAATTTAAAGATTAAAACAATAGAGTATTTGTCACCCTAAACAGGCCAATGTGAGGGCAGGAATCTTGCTATCCCCCTCCCCAGAGTGTTTCTAAAATAAGAGGAACAAGTAGAGTCCTGACCTGCCACGTGAACCTGGTGCTGATGCTGGCAGTGTCCCTTCTGGTGCAGTGGTTAGGGTGCAGTACTGCAGGCCACTTCAGCTGACTGTTATCTGCAGTTCAGCGGTTCTAATCTCACCAGCTCAAGGTTGACTCAGCCTTCCATCCTTCCGAGGTGGGTGAAATGAGGACCCAGACTGTGGGGGCGATATGCTGACTCTGTAAACCACTTAGAGAGGGCTGAAAGCCCTATGAAGCGGTATATAAGTCTAACTGCTATTGCTACTATTGCAGACTAACTTTGCTCACTGCCAGGAGTTCGATCCTGACCAGCTCAAGGTTGACTCAGCCTTCCATCCTTCCGAGGTGGGTGAAATGAGGACCCAGACTGTGGGGGGCAATATGCTGACTCTGTAAACCGCTTAGAGAGGGCTGAAAGCCCTATGAAGCGGTATATAAGTCTAACTGCTATTGCTACTATTGCAGACTAACTTTGCTCACTGCCAGGAGTTCGATCCTGACCAGCTCAAGGTTGACTCAGCCTTCCATCCTTCCGAGGTGGGTGAAATGAGGACCCGGATTGTTGGGGGCAATATGCTGACTCTGTAAACCGCTTAGAGAGGGCTGAAAGCCCTATGAAGCGGTATATAAGTCTAACTGCTATTGCTATTGCTATTCTTGCTGACATTTGGGGTGGGGGCGGGAGGGGTTAGGCTCTGATCTACTAGAATCCAGCCTTAGCAGTTCCACTGCTTGAGAATGGACGTAAGTTCCATAATTCTTGTTGAATGTAATGGGACATTGCTGATTAATTATATTGGGGGGGGGGGACGGCAGTGGTGAAATCTAAAAAAAAAATCCCTACCGATTCTGTGAGCGGGGCTTGGTGGGTGTGGCTTGGTGGTCATGTGACTGGGTGGGCATGGCTTGGTGGGCATGGTCATGTGACTGGGTGAGCTCAAAAACCAACTTTCACACTTCACACACAAACAACACAAGAGCCACACAACTGACTCACACACAATGCAAAGGCAGCTGGACTTCACACAAAAAGGCCCCTGCAACAAGCAGGAACCTCACGGAGTCACGTTTGGTCTAATAGGTAGTAAAAAAATGCTTTTAAAAAGGAAAGGAAAGGGGAGGGGGGAAGGTTCCGGCATCTCCCAGCACAGCTGATTGTCAAACAGCTGATAGTCGGAACTTTTTTTTTTTTTTTACTTTTTAAAGCATTTTTTTTTACTACCAGTTGGGCGAATAGATAGTAAAAATGCTTTTAAAAAAGTTTTTTTTTTAAAGGGTTTGTCAGCTATGACAATCAGCTTTGCTGCCTGATTGGGGGAATCTTTCACTTACTTTTTTAAAAGCATTTTTTACTACCTGTTCGGGGAACCGGAAGCATTTGTTACTATTGGTTCCAGTGAACCGGGCAGGGAGCCGAGGTGGCGCAGTGGTTAAATGCAGCACTGCAGGCTACTTCAGCTGACTGAAATATTCGCTGGCTGGGGAATTCTGGGAGTTGAAGTCCGGACATCTTCAAGTTGCCAAGGTTGAGAAACACTGGCCTAGTAGTTAAAGTGCTGGTCTAGAAAGCAGGAAACAATGAATTCAAGTCCTGCCTTAGGCGTGAAAATCAGGTGGATGAGTTTGGGCTTGTCTCTCAGCCCAGCCAACCTCGCAGAATTGTCGTTGTGGGGAAATAGGAGGAGGAAGGAGTATTACAAAAGAATCATTGTAGCACTTTGGTATGCACTGTGCAGAATTAGACTGCAGTATTGCAGTCTAATTGTGCCAACTGCCAGCAGTTTGATCCTGACCAGCTGAAGGAGGACTCAGCCTTCCATCCTTCGGAGGTCAGTAAAAGGAGGACTATATTCTTGGGGGCAATATGCTGACTCTGTAAACTGCTTTGAGAGGACTGAAAAGCAATATGAAGTGGTATATAAAAGCTATTGCTATTACGTATGCTGCCTTCAAGTGACAGGGTGGCTCAGTGGCTAAGATAGCAATAGCAATAGCAATAGCAGTAGACTTATATACCGCTTCATAGGGCTTTCAGCCCTCTCTAAGCGGTTTACAGAGTCAGCATATCGCCCCCAACAACAATCCGGGTCCTCATTTTACCCACCTCGGAAGGATGGAAGGCTGAGTCAATCTTGAGCCGGTGAGATTAGAACCGCTGAACAGCAGATAACAGTCAGCTGTAGTGGCCTGCAGTACTGCATTTAACCACTGCATGACCTCGGCTCTAATTGTAGCTCAGATGCTGAGCTTGTCAATCAGAAAGGTCAGCAGTTCGACGGTTCGAATCCCTAGCGCCATACCCAGCTTCTGCCACCTAGCAGTTCAAAAGCATGTAAAAATGCAAGTTGAAAAATAGGAACCACCTTTGGTGGGAAAGTAACAGCCTTCCATCTGCCTTCTGCATTTAGTCATGCCGGCCACATGACCACGGAGACATCTTTGGACAGTGCTGGCTCCTCGGCTTTGAAATGGAGATGAGCACCGCCCCCTAGAGTCAGGAATGACTAGCAGATATGTGCGAGGGGAACCTTTACCTATGCTGCCTTCAGTTATTTATAAAGTAATAAAGGGGGAATAAAAGTGTAATAAATAAATACCTAAACAAATAAATAATGCACAATGCCAGATATAACTATAGGACATAGATTTACACGACATGCTGAATCAAGATGAAATACAACTGGCTAACTTGTTGTTCAGCCCAGTCTTTAACTTCGCATGTTGTGTGAACCAATCCATCACTCAAACCCATTAAAGGTTTTGGCCATAGCATAGCATAGAGCCGAGGTGGCGCAGTGGTTAAATGCAGCATTGCAGGCTACTTCAGCTGACTGCAGTTCTGCAGTTCAGCGGTTCAAATCCGAGGTGGGTGAAATGAGGACCCGGATTGTTGTTGGGGGCGATATGCTGACTCTGTAAACCGCTTAGAGAGGGCTGAAAGCCCTATGAAGCGGTATATAAGTCTAACTGCTATTGCTATTGCCATAGTTCAGCAGTTCAGTGGTTCAAATCTCACTGGCTCAGGGTTGACTCAGCCTTCCATCCTTCCGAGGTGGGTGAAATGAGGACCTGGATTGTTGTTGGGGGCAATATGCTGACTCTGTAAACAGCTTAGAGAGGGCTGAAAGCTCTATGAAGCGGTATATAGGTCTAACTGCTATTGCTATTGCTATATCATGGGGGGAGGGCGTATTTGTACTTGCATTTGAATCGGAGTGTATAATAATGGACTTGAGCCTCTCTGTCCTTTGGCAGCATCCCTGTGAGTCTACGAGGTCGCTGATCACAGTAGGAGAGCAAGAAAAGAAGGAAGGGGAAAGCCTTTGAAGGAAAGGCTGAGCAGGGTTTTTGCTAATTGGCCATCTTTAATTTGCCAGTCTTAATTTACTGTATGAGCCACCCAGAGGTCTGTTGCGTGGCTGGTTGGGAAAGCAACCAGAGGGAAGAAAAGAGGAAAGCTGTGTTTGTTTTAATCTTTTAATCTTTCTTATTTCTGTAAGTCGCCCGGAGTCCTTCGGGATTGGGCGGCCTATAAATTCAATAAATAGAAATAGAAAAGGTGGGGGGTCCTTTGTGGAAAGCAGAGTCTCTTCTCACTGAGTAAAGAATCGAAGATCAGGATCTTAAGTCAATTTCCTTGCAGAAGCCAGCATGAAAAATACATAACTAGGTTTAGGTTTGAGGTTTATTCGATTTATATGCCGCCCTTCTCCCAAGGACTCAGGGCGGCGTACAACATTAAAAGAAACACATAATACAAAAGTTTTTTAAAAAAATTAAATAGAATATTTATTTTATTTATTTGCAAAATTTATAGGCCGCCCAATCCCGAAGGACTCCAGGCGGCTTACAAAGAAAAAAGAAGTAATAAAAAATAAAGGAAAGAGAGGTTTAAAAACATCACACTTGCACTCAATCTGATCGGCGCTGGACCTCAACAATGAGGTCAGCAGCCCCAGGCCTGCCGGAACAGCCAGGTTTTAACAGCTTTTCTGAAGGCCATGAGAGTGGGTAAGGCCCAGATCTCTGGGGGTAGCTCATTCCAAAGGGTCGGAGCAGCCACAGAGAAGGGCTCTCCTCCGGGGAGCCACCAGCCGACACTGTCTGGCTGACGGCATCTGAAGGAGGCCCACCCTGTGGGATCTCACCCTCCATTGGGAGGTATGTGGCAGTAGGCGGTCTCGCAGGTATCCTGGTCCTAAGCCATGTAGGGCTTTAAAGGTAATAACCAGCACCTTGAATGGCCTCCCAAACAAACTCAATAAGAATTGACAATAACATATTTTTTTTAAAAAAATTCCAAATTAAAATTAACAATGACCAATAATTTATTTTGTTTTGTTCAGGCCAGGCTGGAGGAACTATTGGAAAGTTGCAGAGTCATAAAACCATGACGATGTTTTAAACTAGTGTTTCTCAACCTTGTCAACTTGAAGATGTCCGGACTTCAACTCCCAGAATTCCCCAGCCAGCATTCGCTGGCTGGGGAATTCTGGGAGTTGAAGTCCGGACATCTTCAAGTTGACAAGGTTGAGAAACACTGGTTTAAACAGTCCCAATATTCTGTATAAACCTCCCCCTCCCTCTCTGGAGGCTCTTTTCAAAGGAGATGAGGATGGAGCTTAGAAGCCATGAAGTGAAGGCATGGTCAGCTACTTCTCTACCTCTCTTTTCTTTCTTTCTTTCTTTCTTTCTTTCTTTCTTTCTTTCTTTCTTTTTTTCTTAACCTCTCAGCTAAGAAAGAGCTCTGGAGGAGAACCCCAAAATTTGCAAGCAGTTTTGAGTCCTACAGTTTGCCCCGGGTTCAGATTTTGTGCATTTTATCAGTAGATGAGAATTTCAGCACCGGCTTGGCTGATACTTAGAAATACCATGATATAAGAAGACTGCCTTTTTTTTGGAAAGGGTATTCATTTCAGCGGAATAGATTTTCTTTGCCTACACTTGTGGTATGAACTTGTCTGCCCGTAAAGATTCATTCATAATTCGCCAGCACGGTTCAGTTTTTGTAGAGTGTGGTGTGTTATTGTTTCAGATCTGAATAGTGGGGGAAGTCTTAAAGTGTTGGAGTGGGGGAGGAGGAATAAGAATAACAATCAAAACGCTGGAAGCTGCTTGGAGCCTCCGAAAGTTGGGTCACAAATGAGAATGGACGTTTTCCTCCCTCCAAAGAAAATCTGCATACTAACTAGGAGTGCAGAATTTAAACGCTAAACGGATTCTTTGGTGATCAGAGAGATCTCAGGAGAACCTAGCAAGAGTTTCGCTTTTAGCTGGTCAATTGGGGTTCTTCTGATGTTGCTTTTGTGTTGTTGCAGCTTATGGGGCAAGCGCGAACATCTTTAAGTTTCACTGGTTTCATTAGAAGCCTCACAGTTTGCTGATCTGGAAGCTATCGAAAGTAAAAACCCGTTTCACTCGGCTATGTTAGCACAACTCTGGGGGGAGAGGACGCCCTGGGACCGAACTCCTACGTTTTCTTAAAACTGAGTCCTGGAAACATTAAGAGGTGGATAAGGAGAATGTGGGAACGAAAATCTTTGGGCGCTTTAAGATCACTTTTGCAGGGGCGTAGAAGAATGTCCAACTTGCGCGTCAGAGTTAGAACCCGAAAGAGATTGTGTGAGTGAGAGAGAGAGACAGGCAGGCAGGCAGAGGCTGGCTTGGGAGGAGAGAGGGAGAGAGGGAGGAGGGGGGTTTGCACCAAAGGCAATGTATGCGCTCATTCTCAACCTATAACTGGGCAGGGGTCTCCATGCCTGTAGTTCGGGGTTCGAGGACGATTCCCTGCCTCAAAGCCCATAGTGAGCCGAGGTGGCGCAGTGGTTAAATGCAGCACTGCAGGCTACTTCAGCTGACTGCAGTTCTGCAGTTCGGCTGTTCAAATCTCACCGGCTCAAGGTTGACTCAGCCTTCCATCCTTCCGAGGTGGGTAAAATGAGGACCCGGATTGTTGTTGGGGGCGATATGCTGACTCTGTAAACCGCTTAGAAAGGGCTGAAAGCCCTATGAAGCGGTATATAAGTCTAACTGCTATTGCTATTGCTATCACTCTCGGAGCAACGGATAACCGCCTATCTCCCTCGCCCATCTCTCTCTCCTCCCACCCACCCACACACCCCGCCTCGCCTCTCTTGGAGATGCGCGGTTCAGGAAAGGATCCCTCCGATCCGGGGGCTGCAGCCCGGCCCTGCGTAGTTTTCCTCCGAACGAAACCGAGTCTCTGAATTCGCGTTCGGGGACGCCTTCCCAGCAAACGCGGATCCGGGCCAGGGCCAGAGGTTCCATCAGCAGCTCTTCCTTCTTTCCTCGGGATTTAGTCCTTCCGACAGTTAGGAAAACAGGGGACCAACTCCTGGGTGCCCCCCCCCTCTCTCTCTCTCTCTCTCTGTGTAATCAATGAAACAGTCAGCCCTAATCCTTGTTTGCCCGGGGAAGGACCCGTTCACCTTCCTGACAGGCTTTCACCCCTACAATTGCTAGCAGAGTAAGAGGAGGGGAAATCCTGCCCGGGGGAGGGGGGGGGATGCACCTTAGGAAAGTCAAAGAAACTCCGCAGTCGGCGGGACCGGGCAGAATAGCGGCGTGCGCGCCTTTCTTCCCATCCCCTGGGAAGCGCCGAGCCTCCGTCCGCCAGGTTGAAGAAGCTCGTCTGATTGGGCGCCCTTCTCATTGGCTGCACGGGCAGTGTCAGCGCCCCCCCTTCCTCCCCCCCCTCCCGGACACACAAACGCTCACGTTCACACGCTCGGGCCGAGCCCCCCCCTCCACCTCCTCCTCTTCCCTGGGCTGGGAAGGGCCCTTCCTTTTTTGTACGGAGCGGAGCCCGTCCGCCGAGCAGAGCTGACTGACTCCGGAGTAGGGAAGCTTGGAAGTTCGCTATGCCCCTGCGGCGCTCGGGACAGGGAGAGGGGGCCCGGCTGGGCAGGTCGCGCCTCTCCCCGCTGGCTTCTGCCCGCTCCTCCCCGCCGCTTTAAGCCGACCCGAGGGGGAGAGCTTGAGCGGCGCAGCGAGCGCTCCTTTCCCACCTGGGATCGGAGCGCTCCGAGACGCCCCTGCGAGGTTCGCCCAGCGATCAGCCGCGAGGGCGGACGGGCTGCCCCGGGCGAGAGCGGACCGTCTCCCGCTCCCAGCTTCCCGCCGCTTTGCCTCCGCTTCCCCGGCTCGCCGCTCCAGTCAGCTCCCAGGTGTTGCCCAGCCTCCGGACTGACCGTGCCGGCGCGCCGCCTAGCCCTGCCCGCGGCCGCCTTGACATGCTACCCAAAGTGGAGACGGAAGCCCTGGGACTGGTCCGATCGAATGGGGAACGGGGACACATGCCGGAAAACATGCAAGGTAAGGGGCCGGAGGACCGGCGGGCGCCCGGACGGACGGCGGGCCGGCGAGGAAGCTTGGATGTGCCTAGAGCCAAAAGGGGGACGAGGACAAGCTGCCTCTTCCTCCTGGGCGCGCCGGGTAGCAATAGCAATAGTTAGACTTATATACCACTTCATAGGGCTTTCAGCCCTCTCTAAGCGGTTTACAGAGTCAGCACATCGCCCCCACAGTCTGGGTCCTCATTTCACCCAGATAGATAGATAGATAGATATAGAGAGAGGGAGGGAGGGAGAGATAGATATAGATAGATATAGATAGAATAGATAGATAGATAGATAGATAGATAGATAGATAGATAGATAGATAGATAGATATAGATAGATAGATAGCAATAGCAGTTAGACTTATATACCGCTTCATAGGGCTTCCAGCCCTCTCTAAGCGGTTTACAGAGTCAGCATATCGCCCCCAACAACAATCCGGGTCCTCATTTCACCCACCTCGGAAGGATGGAAGGCTGAGTCAACCTTGAGCCTAGTGGGATTTGAACAGCCGAACTGCTGTTAGGGTTAGGGCAGCAAGCGGCTCCTGGGTTTGGAGAGCGTCGCTAGAGGCAACGCTGCTTTTCAGGCGCTTCGGGTTGCGACCCTCCGCTCAGGAGAAGCCCTCGCCCCCCACGTGGGACTCGCTTCGCCCTCGGCTGCCTGGAGCGCAGCGTCTTATTGGCAGAGGGAAGTGGGGGGGGGGGGCTGCTGTCAAAAGCCGCCCCCTACTCAACCCCGAGCTCCCGCTTTTTAGTCCTGCAAAGTAAAGGAAAGTTTTTTTAAAAATGCCCCCCAAAAGTCGGGCTGAGGGACTTTCAAGTCTGAACGCGCCCCGATGGTCCAGCGGCCGCCGGAGGCGCACTTGGGAAGACGTTCCTGCCAGAAGACGCCTGGGGGCTTCCCTCCCGGGAGGCAGGGCGGCAGGAGGGAGGGAGGGAACCGGAGGCGGCGGCCCAGAGAAAAGGACTCGGGGGCCGGCTAAGGAAGGCTGAGAAGCCATCCCAGCGGTTGGGCATCCCTTGGGGGAAAGGAGGGGCGACGAAAAAGAAACGCGCGCGGGATCTAGGCGAGGCGTCCTATACAACAGTGTTTCTCAACCTTGGCCACTTGAAGATGTCCGGACTTCAACTCCCAGAATTCTGGGAGTTGATGTCCGGACATCTTCAAGTTGCCAAGGTTGAGAAACACTGCTCTAGAAATCAATTAACGGGCCCGCTGCAGACTCATTCGTAGAACTCCCTTTTCCTAGTTTTACGGAGGTATTTCAATTTTTCCGGGGCTGCGGGAATAGATTGGGCTTTCGAAACAAAACCAGAAGGGCCGGCCGTCCCAGCAGTGCGGCTCCCAAATCGTTCGCTTTAGTATGGTTGATATGGGGGGATGGGGGGGTGGGATGGGGAAGGAAGGAAGATGGGGGAAAGGAGAAACGAGGAAGCCTCTAAATATTTATGGGGAAATTCTCCTGCCTGCCAGGGCAGGGATGTTGAGTTGTTGTTGTTGTTGTTGTTGTTGTTTTCTCAAACGGGAGTTTGACTGATCAAACTGGAGAGCTTCCTCAACAGAGAACGAGAGGGTGGGTGGGTGTGAGCTCACGCGTTTCCCCGAGGCTGCGCCTGAATGCTGCTAACTAACCGCCCCAGGAAGCAGAGACCGCAGCCTTAGTAAAGTTGAGTTTGAGTTTAAATTTATTTATAGGCCGCCCTTTTCCCTAGGGGGACTCAGGGCGGCTTACAACATATAGGGAGGGAATACACACAATGACAGTTTAAAAAAGCCCGGCTGGTGGGTCAGCCGAAGGGGGGTGGGCTTCCACAGCGTTGTTTAGCGGAGTAGAAGGGGCACCCCTTTACCCAAGATCAGAAGCCGAAGGAGGAAATCCCCCCCAAAAGAACTCCAAACTTGCGAAGGGTGGGAAAAGAGACTTCACGTTCGGGAGGGATCTAGTGGATCCCGCGCCGTCCTCCTCCGATCCCAACGACCACTGGGGTGAGGAAAGCCAGCAGAGAATGAAAGGGCGGAAAAACACCGCGCGGAGTTTTTCCAAAGTTTCTTTCCTCCGGAGCAAAAACTCCCCTGGCGGGAGATATGGCGGGGGACGAACCTGGAGTCCGCGCAATGATGCAATGATGCTCTTCTTAACGCCTTTCCGTCTTCTCCCGTCCCCACATCCCACCACCCCCGGGTGACTTGGGATTTGAACCTATTGCTGTGCTGAAAGCCACATTTACTTCCCGCCGGGACAGCGGGGTTGAGTCGCTATCCCGGGGGAAATCCTGAACGCGGGGAATATAAAACCTTGGGGAGACTGGATTGGCTTCTACTTTTAATACCTGGGAGGAACCATTAAGTCCTAACGCCTTAGGATGCGTCGCTTCTTTTCAGGAAAGCGCGGAGGATTTGCAATAGTCTCTAGGAATATTTTTTTTCACCGAAGGCAGGACGGAAAGAATTGCTAAGGTGCTTTTTGGCGCAGCTGACCCGCGGAGAAAGAAAGTAGGGATTGGATGGGGAGGAGGGGAGTTGCTGGAGCCTCATTGCTACGGGGAATCCAGTGGCGCGCCTCTGCACACCTTGTGAGCGGGCACACCTGCCCCCTTCGTCCTGCTTCGATTCCCCGAATGAAAATTCAATGGGCAAATTTGAGAGATGTTTTAACATCCCCCCCTCCCCAGTTCTGATCGAGGGCGGCTGGTCAATTAAAATGGAGAAGTCTTTGGGCAGGTGGGGGGGGGGAGGTAGAGAAAGACCCCTTGACTGCCAATACTTAGGAAGGGTCTTGGGGCCAAAGTCCACCGCCTTAACTCTGTCACCAGGATGGAAGCTTCGTTCCGTTGTTTTCATTTGCGCCCGAAGTCACACCAGTTTTAAGCTCTTAATTGTATTTATTTACGGTAATTCGAAAGGGGGGTGTGGGGGATAAAACCCAGGGAGTCCCAGTAGTGGCGTCGACAAAGCAATTCGGCGCATTTCTGAAGGCTGCGAGCATGGCGCAGCGCAGCTCCTCCAAACGCCGCGAATTCGCGGAAGCCTCCGAATGGCACGGAAAGCCGCGCAAGTTTCGAATCGGACGGAGGGAGAAGCGCCCATTATGCAAAGCGAAGACTGACTAGTGGGGGGGGGGGGTCAGAATAGGGCGGAAAACCGCGATCCTCCATTTATCAGCCAGGAGTAGGGAAATGGGATTAAAACCAGTCAACCAACCAGCCTTTTCGCGTCTCGAAATAACTTGGCGCCACGGTTTTGTGACTGGGGGGGGGGAGGAGGAGGGGGGGAAGAGAGATACTGTGATTTGCTGTTGAGGAAGACAACATAGTGGCTGTACACACACACACACACACAGAGAGAGAGAGAGGGAGAGAGAGAGAGAGAGAGAGAGAAACCAATTAACTACAGTTTCTCAACCTTAGCAACTTTAAATCCTGTGGACTTCAACTCCCAGAATCCCCCAGCCAGCAAAGCTGGCTGGGGAATTCTGGGAGTTAAAGTCCACAGGATTTCAAGTCGCCAAGGTTGAGAAACACAGCACTAGAAGCTGAGAGAGATTTAAGTCCCTGCATTCGCAGAACGTGCCCAAATCCAGTCCGGTTGGTTAAACTTTTTGGGGGGAAGGGTCCATACGTATTAGCCCTTTAGGTTCGTTTCTGCTTCGAGGGCTCGGGCCGACCCAGAAGGCGAACCCATTTAGAAATAGGGTGAAGCGGATGGCTTTGTGTAAAACGAAGCCACGTCCTGAAACGCCCGTTCCTGAGCGCCTCCATCACTTTAGGAAACGCGCTTGTACGATCCCCGACTGACTGTGCGTAAGGAGAGGTTCTCAGCGGGGATGGCCAGCGGGGTTTTTGATTCCAGGGCAAGAAGGACACCGATAGTTGGGTCAGGGTGGGTAGGAGTGAAGGAGCGGGTCAGATTTCCCCCCCCCCCCTGACCGAAAACACCAGAAGGCAATTCGAAATCCTAGCCCCAATAGCGTCCAACCGGTCTGGTGCGCGTTCGTTTCGACCATGGCTGGAGGATGCTAGAAGAAGCTTTAAGAGATTCGCAGGTAAACGAGCTGAAACTGTAACACGGCCTCCTTTTATACTCCATCCAGGGCAGGCCTTTACGGGGAGGTCCCGCTCGGTTCACCGGGGAACAATTGGAACAATGAAGTATAAGAAAAGGGATGTTTAACTTGTGTTAAGCAAAATGCAAAAGTATTTTCAGTCACAGAGGATTTGATTCAGATGATGGAGCAACTTCAAGATGACCATCTGAATAGATGCCGTTTACCTTGGACAAAACCTTGGTGCAGTACTGCAGCCCACTTCAGCTGACTGCTATCTGCAGTTCAGCGGTTCAAATCTCACCGGCTCAAGGTTGACTCAGCCTTCCATCCTTCCGAGGTGGGTGAAATGAGGACCCGGATTGTTGTTGGGGGCGATATGCTGACTCTGTAAACTGCTTAGAGAGGGCTGAAAGCCCTATGAAGCGGTGTATAAGTCTAACTGCTATTGCTATCTATCTATCTATCTATCTATCTATCTATCTATCTATCTATCTATCTATCTATCTATCTATCTATCATCTATCTATCTGGGTGAAATGAGGACCCAGACTGTGGGGGTGATATGCTGACTCTGTAGACCGCTTAGAGAGGGCTGAAAGCCCTATGAAGCGGTATATAAGTCTAACTGCTAACTGCTAACTGCTAAGGTTTTGACGGCTCTGCCGGGAAAACCCCCGTCGGCTAAAAGCTTCTTCCTTAAACTTCCTAAAACTTCCTAAAACTCATCTTCTTCCTGCTTGAGGCGCTGTCTGTCCATCAGCTCAGGACGGCCTTAGAGGACGGAGCAAAGAGAATTGGAGGCGCTCATCCCTCCCGGACGGAGAGGCCAAAGCCCTCGGCCTCTCGGTTCGAGGCGGTCCCTTCGCCGCTTCTGCCCACATCTGTCCCTCCATCCCTCGATTCAGCCTTTTCTCCCGTTTCGGAGACTCCAAAGAAGACGGCGCGGGGCTGTCCTGGGGGATTCGTGCGCTCTCGGCGGCCAACGGGGAGTTTTTCGATTCCGAAACGCGCCTCTTAAAGGCGTTTTCTCCCCTTCGTGGTTTCCCCTCAAATGGAGCGATTTGGAGATGCGGTTTTCGGTTCTTTTTTGGCTCCAGCCCTGCATCCCCTCTCTGGGAACCGGCCTCGGGCGTTTCTAGCCGATATCCAAAACTACCTTAGTTCCAGTTACAAATCGGCCAATATTCTCTTTTTTTTTTCCTAAATAGATCCGAAACCAAAACTGGGCCGTTGCTACCCATCCAACCGCACCTTGACTGCTAAGTACAATTTGGGGGGTACCGAACAATTAGGGGTTGCGCGCTGCTCCGTCTAAAAGAGAAAGAAGAAAGACTTCGAAAGACTTTCTGTCTATTAAAGGGGAAGATCTCGGCGTCTTTCCTAGGTCCTACTTAAAATGCCCGCCCCCAAAAACCCCCCGCCAGTCAGTGGCTCCAATAGCAGGCAGGTCAGGTCAATGGTCTCCCTGCGGTGGGGCCTTGGAAGTTCTGGAAAGGGCTTTGGGGGGGCAACGATTCCGTAGATTTCCTCGCACCTTTGAAATTACGCCCCACGTTCCCATTTCTCGAAGCTTCGGCGGAGGGGGGTGAGGGATCCGGGTTCAAAGTTGTAGCTTCTTCTTCTATTCTTGGCCAAAAGTCTTCCCGGAAGTTCCCACCCCTCCCTCACCACACTGCCACCTCTCCCTCCCTCCCTCCCTCTCTCTCTCTCTGTCTCTCTCTCTGTCTCTGTCTCTCCCTCCCTCCCTCCCTCCCTCTCTCTCTCTCTCTCTCTCTCTCTGTCTCTCTCTCTCTCCCCCTCCCTCCCTCCCTCCCTCCCTCTCTCTCTGTCTCTCTCTCCCCCTCCTTCCCTCCCTCCCTCTCTCTCTGTCTCTCTCTCTCTGTGTGTCTCTCTCTCCCCCTCCCTCCCTCCCTCCCTCCCTCTCTCTCTCTCTCTCTCTCTCTCTCTCTCTCTCTCTCTCTCTCTCTCTCTCTCTTTCATCTTCCATTTTGTACCCCCTCGGTTTGAAAACGCTCCGATACTCTTCCTCCAACTTCTCCTCCTCCTCCGAAGCTCCCTTTCGGCTGGTTCTGAGAAAGTTTTGACCAACTATGGAAGCCTTTGGCTTGAATGGAAGCTCCCACCCAATGGAGGAGTCAGGGAAGACTTAGGTCATTTCTCCCCTCTCCTCTCCGTTCCCTCCCACCCCTCCACTACCCCCACCCCCTTCCCCGTAGACATTCAGGATCATTCTTTCCTGGGATTCTGGCCACCTGGGGAAGGATCGCTTCCTCGATGGAGCAAATCGGTGGAAAACGGAGTGGAGTTGTAGACAGGGGAAGAAACGGTAGGTCAGCAGCTGGCGAGGTTTCCCCGGGGTGGTGGGGTGATGAAGACCCTTCTCTGCCCCTGTCTGGCCCCAGTTGCTTACCTTGGCTACATCTGACCTCCCTTGAATCTGGCTCGCTCCTCCGACTCCGGCCCAGCATAACCTTTTTCTCCGCCTAGGCTACCAGAAGAAGACTCGTCTAAATTCCCACGGGCGAGCGATCTCTTCTTCCCTTCAAGAGACCAGCCCACTTTCCTCCTTACAATAGTCCGGGAGGGCGAGGAGAAGCGAGAGGGTGGGGAACTCAAACTAGCAGATCTTCCTGGTTGAGTCGGTGGGACACCGATTCCCTCGGTTCCCCCGACAGGAATCAGATTCTTTCATGAGGATCTCGCTCCGAAATCAGTTGGGTCTTTCCAATCCGTTGAATTAATTTTTAGGATCGCGCCAAGAGTTTTCTCTCAAGTCTCAAGTCTCAAGTAAAAGAACTGTGTTCCCTAGTCGGAAGGAAGGAAGGAAGGAAGGAAGGAAGGAAGGAAGGAAGGAAGGAAGGTTGCCGTAAAACTTTATTCTTTGTTTTTAGTTACCAGCATTTGAAGAAGTTTGCAAGAGAAATCCAAAGGGTCTCTGTAAATCCTTGAACAGTTTATGTATTTTCTCTGGTGGGTTGACACAGTAAGGAAAAAGAGTTAAGGCAGAAGAATGTGTTTTTTTTCTGTAAAGACAAGTTTGATGGATATGTAAAAATTACAGTTCTTTCTTTTTCCCCTCCCCTTCATCTCGCTTCTAAAATACATTGTAAGCTGTTGATATTTTCCCCCACTCAGACTCCTAGTCTTGTGAATTTGAAGTGGGGGTTAGGTAAACATTTTTTAAGGTGACTTGTTATAGCAGAACTTTCAAAGTACAGAGAAAAGTTACTTTTCCACTTAGTCATCTGATTTTTAATTTTTAAATGCAATTACGTTTTAAATATAGTCCAAATAAAAGGCGATCTTTATCCCAAGAACAATAAACTTGAAGAAAAGTAAGACGGAAGCCTCAGGCATGTAAACTTCAGAGTAGGATGTCTTGAACTAGCCCTGCCTACTTATGTGTAAGCACAGATAGGAGTGAACTAAGAATTTAAAATTTTGGAAACCCAGTTTTGGGGATTAATAAAATAAAATGCTTGCTGTGTGTTTAAAACTGTGAGTAATTTTAACAAGGTTTTATTCTGCTAGATTGAATTTGGAGAGAATATTTTTGGTTGCTAAAAAAAAAATCTGTTTCAAAATTGGGTTTTCCTGTTTTGAGGATTTAAAGGGAAATTAAAAACCCATGGATGTCTCCTGGAATTGTTTCCCCAGTGAAGAAATAAATAATGCATCAAATGTTTTGTGTACATTCTCATAGATTTTAATTCCTCCCCCTATTTTTCTTCTTTTTTCCCCCTGCCAGTGTCTCAATTTAAAATGGTGAATTACTCTTATGATGAAGATCTCGAAGAACTGTGTCCAGTCTGTGGAGATAAAGTGTCTGGGTATCATTATGGACTCCTTACCTGTGAAAGTTGCAAGGTTTTGTACAATTTATTTTCGTGGGGAAAGTGGGGGAAGGGCGCTGAAAATCAGATCAAGAAAAAAGACTAGACAATCATACTTCTGTAGTTTTTAATGAAAAAAAGAATATTGTGAAGGAGTGCAGTAGCATTCTCTGAAGGCAGAAATTATGTAAAAGGGTCTCTTTTTTAGCCAATGGAAAGAAAAACTTCCCCACGGGTGTTCAGTATAGAGTGGCTATATTTACTGCCTTTAAATATTTGGTTGTCGTGAAGTGATGTAGTTGTAGAGAGACTTTCATTCCCAGCTGTCTTCAATATTGATTTTAGTTGATTTATATACATTGAGTATTATTGTTGCTGCATCTTGTTCCTGATAAATTTCAGGGCTGCAATATTGAAGGCAACTGTTTCAAGTTTTTCATCTTTCAGGATGCAAATGTAAATTTCTCTTGACATTCTTTTTACGTTTGCACATAACATACTTATAAATGTGCATACACACTCATACATACACAGCATTTTATGTCCATATTTATCTGCAGGGTGATTAAGTGGAAATCAATTAAATGGTTTTAAAATGCCATTCATCACTATGAAGAATATTTTTTTTTGCTCGTGCTTTTCATTTAATGCGTATCAGCTGGAGTCTCAAAATTATAGGCCAGTGCCATGCACCCAGCTAATAAAACCTTGGATTGCCTTGCAATTGTGTAAAATAATTCTGGATTAGTATAGAAACCGATCAAATTGTTTACTTCGTAGTACTAAAACAACAACATTTTAGCACGGCTTTCTGGAGTAACACATGTATAATTTTAGGGCTGTATAGAAATATTTATTCAGTTGGAACCTGTATCTGCTTAAGTTACATGACACACATTTGGTTAAGGAAACTTTTGAGCAAGTAAGTATTCATGCTGTATCCAAAGTTAATCACACTATAATACCACCCCCATGTTATGCTTATCATCCACTATTCCCAGACTATAAAGAGACATGAGAACCAGAATATCTGTCATTTAATACATGATTTTAATCAACATGGCCACCAGAAGTAATTTATGCAGCTGTAATTAGTGTTGGGGGAAGGGAGAAGGATAGTCTTGCAAGTAACTTTTTCAAAATCTCTAAGAGTTTAAAATTCAGCTTACAATTGAGACTCTCGATGGGCAGCTTAAAATTCAGTTTTAAACATCAGAGAATTAATGATGGATGATAAAGTGAAGAATAGTATATTAGCAGAGGCAGGAGTAATTCAGAGCAACAAGCGGTAGATTGGGGAGATTTACTTTCATTTGGGATTTAGAACTGAGTTAGGATTCATATGAGTGAAATCTAAATAAATAAATAAAAATCGGCAAGGGTTGTTTTTTAACACCTTAAGGAAGATTTGTCTTAAAATTTGACATTAGGTGATTTTGAAAGGACACTTTTAAAAACTTGGGATAATTTGAATTTTAATTCATTTAAGTTGCTACTGGTAGAGATGATGATTAGGAAAATAATAAAGATGCCTTGCCAGGTTCTGGTGTAAATCAACACCAGCGCAAACTAGCCTCAGAAAAACCGTGCCTGTGGCCTGGTGGGTTTCCTCCAAGGAAATCTGGAACCAAACCGGCCATTTCATAAATGCTGAATTAGCAGGATGACAGTAGAAGGGAGGACTGGGTGAAAGTTTTCATAATCTGAAGTCAATTCCTGGTTCGAGCCATTTGTTCCCAATTTGTAAATACGTTCCATCTATTTTACAGGGCTTCTTTAAGCGAACAGTCCAGAACAATAAAAGGTACACATGTATAGAAAATCAAAGCTGCCAAATTGACAAAACTCAAAGAAAACGCTGTCCTTATTGTCGCTTTCAAAAATGCCTAAGCGTTGGGATGAAGTTGGAAGGTAAGGTCTGCAATTTTTGCTGCATAAGTATAAAATAACATAAGTATTAAATGTAAGTCCTTCTATGTGCATTATTTAAACTGCTGTCATTTGAGATGTTATTTCAAAGAATGATTGCTTAGGATGGACCAAAAATAATGGAAGCTTATGATTCACTGCTACAACTTTATCTCAAAAAGCTTTGAAGGCTCCCTTTCCCCATTTAGGGTACTTAGAGGCTCATTTCAGATGTAAGCATTAGAACAATATGCATAATTGTACAATTACATTGTGCAATTTATTGTACAGTATAATTTTCAAAGAATGCACACTATCCAGAATTAATCATAAATACTTAGAACAAATAACACTGATTTCGTTAGGCAAACAAAATTCAATCAGAGCAAAATAAATATTGAGGGGGGGGGGAATTGATACTGTAGTGATTTCTAAAATGAAAGCATTTTAGGCATATCCAAGAGTTATAAATACTGTACAGAATATTGGACATTTTTTCCCTCTCAGGGATCATTCTTGTTTATCAGTGGAATTCCTTGTATGAAGGGATTATGCAGCTGGGCTAATAATTAACAAAGCAAAGATTTAGCATTCATAGAAAGAGATCTTGGTTTTCTTTTTTTTTTTTTAAAAAAAACCCTTATTACTCATCCAATAGAAATAGTTTTCAGTTTTTATGAAATTATTGAGGTATATTATAATGCTCCATAAGCCATTGATAAAATATAAGCTACATTTTGTCATATTATTGTGTTCAGAATTATATATATATATCTTGAAATAGATCTATACTAGTCTCCCTTTATTTATTTATCAGCACAAATACAACAAATGTAACAAAAAGGCAACAGTAAAAATATTGGGTTTCTGTCGTGATGGACTCTTGTGACGAGCCGATGGACAGAGAATGGAAGCAGTTAGCTTCCTCCCATAATTGGGGCTTACCAGGGGTTGTGACACTAAATATATATATATATTTAAAGTCACAACCTCTGGTATGCCCAAATATGGGAGGAAGTTCACTGCTTCCATACACACACACACGCACACAATAAATGTTGCTGTCAAAAAGTTTTGAAACTTTTCTGATAAATATTTGCCTAATGAAGACTATTGCAGTATTTTTAACAGTGAATATTGATGGAATTCACTTTTGTCTTTTTTTTTTTTTTTTTGTAAGTACAAATTCACCAGTCAACGTGGTTCTACCCTCTGTTAGGTTAAATCATTGAAAATAATGCTGTATGTTATTTTCATTAGTTTGTAAGAATTCAAATATCAATGATGGGGGAGAAAATTCTCATGCTAAATATTTGTATTTATATATATATATATATGACTCCAGTTATGGTCTTATTCTTCATTTCTTCTCCTCATTGATATTTAATAGTCCAGTTAAAAACACAATATTGGGAACATCCCACTGATAACAATTGATCTTACTTCTAACATTTAGTACTATGCGGTTTAATGGGTTTAATGTTCGTATATTTTCAATGATGTAGAACTTCAATTTAATTATTAATAATTTCAATCTTTAGTCAAGAAATGAGTAACTTGAATTTTATCTGTAGTGATTTCATTATTGTTTTGGGAGTTGCTTTAATTCTGAGATAATGCAAAATATTTGTTGTCTGAAAAAGGAGTTAGTGATTATTATTTATTTATAATTTATAAACATTTATAATAATATTTGTAGTTGTATTTCAAAAAGTCATCAGCATTGGTTCAGCTCATAAGTTCTCAAGCTAAAAAGTCTGCAAATCAGCTAATTTTCTCATTAGAAGCTCACTATTTTCTTATGGACAGATGTAGAACTTGTGAGCCGCTCAGCCCACAGAGATTGCGATTCATAAACTTTTCATTCCACAATAATTTAATTATGCTAATTAAACCTAACTTTACAGCTGTTCAGACCCCTCGAACTACAGCAATCTAGATTGGAATCGACAGATAATATCAGGGCAGATGTAAAAGTCATTGCATCAAATATTATGTTTTGAAATCTGCATTTCCCCAAAATAATGATAATGCAATAAATGGAGATTGGGTAGGAAATAGAAAACAATTCTCAAGTGATTCTATATTTTGTACCCTTTTGCAAATGCACCTTACAAGGTCAGTCTCACACACACACACAAACACATCCACGACGTGTTTGCTTCTTGTTTAGGAGCAAAAATTTTTTTAGAAGGTTGAGAAAGAGAGCAAGAACAGAAGATGCAAGCACTTATTTGCAAATTCTTTTCAAAAGTGCTTTCGCTGTCTATATCGGCATTACCTAGAAATGTTTTGATATTTTGTACCTCTCTCTTATCCAGAGAAGCTATGATGTTTGCTACTGGCTTAAATAGTCTCTCCATTAAAAAAAAAATCAATAAGGGACACAAGAGTATGACAGAAGGGTGTAAAAGATTATATCACCAAAAACATGAATATTGTGGAATAGGTTAGAAGGCTGCATGAGCATAAAGTGTTCTGTGAATGAGGGATCCTTGATGCTCTCTGAGCTTGTATTCTTGCAGCTGTTTCATTACCCAAACTAGGTAACCCCATCAGTGCTATCCCAAAGATGCTTTTTCAAAAGGCAACTAGACTTTGTTTTTCCTTGAAGACCCTTCACTTTTCATCCAAGAAGCTTCAACGTCTTCAGCTGAAGAAGCTTCTTGGATAAGAAGTGAAAATCTTCAAGATAAAACAACGTCCAGTTGCCTTTTGAAAAATTGGGACAGATTACTGAGAATCTCCATAAGCATCTTAGTGAAAGTCATTAGCATTGATGATATTATTTAGGTTGGGTAATGAGATTTCTGCAAAAAAACAACAACAGCAGGCCACCAAGAACCCCTCCGTTCAACCCTGAGCTTCAAATATTCTCCTTTATTCTGCATTGAAAAATCCCATTTATTATTTTACATACAGCCCTAATCTTTCAGAAATTGTTCACTGAAATATACCGAGATGAAGCATACCAAATGCTCCACAGAGTCCCTTAATGCTAGTTTCCAAAAGAAACATAACTTGACTTCTTTGCAGAAGTTACAGCTCTTGTATAGATACGATAATTAAGAAAAGAGATCAATGTAACTTGTTTGAGTGTGTTGCCTGCCTCTCATATCTAGGAAAATCCATAATCGGAGGAAGCTGAATTCACCTCATTTCTTAAAAAAAAAAAAAACAAGCAATCAAAAATTAATATCAGAATGTGACATTGTTGAGTAGAGTAGATAAAACTATTTACCTATAATTTGTTAGGCATTTCTGTTTACCTTTTCTTTGCCAGCAAGAAAATAAGAGTGGATGTGTTTCTGACCAATATTTGTTTTCCTACTTATTTATTAAAGATTGCTTAGCAATCTTCTCCTATATGAACAGACTTCCTCTTTGTTATCAGCAGAATGGGAAGGAACTCCTGCTTTCAGCTATAAACCTTTTTAATATTTATATGCATGTTCCCTTGATTATGATACATAGTCTTGCATTCTAGTTCATAAATTACATTTTAGGATCAAATCATTAATTGTTAACATCTTTATGATAGTTTTATAGGTCTCTGTATACCTAGGATTTCTAATACATTTTTAATGGCATGCTAATCTATAAGATAAAAGCTTAGTATCGTAACCCCCAGCTATCTCAGCATGTCACCAAGCTGTCAAAGGCCCTTCTTATTGTCTGAATACCTTTGGGAAGGTAAAATCTTGGTAAAATATTGCTGCTTTCAAAACATGTTCTAGCAACATAGTACTATAACCCAGACCAACAATTTTTCTCCACAATCCTAATTCTGATATGATTTGAATGGCATTGGAAGTTGCAAAATCCTTTTTTATTTTTGGTCTGGTTGACACTTTGCTCTCTACCATAGGCTTGAGGAAATAACAATCGTGCAATTTATTACCTCTCTCCAAAATTGGCGAGCTTCCTCTTTTCAGAGTAAGGGCCAATGTGAAGAGCGTTATGTGCCTTTAAATAACATCTACTGAAGGGGTTAAGTCAAAAGAGTAAAAAATAAATGATAAGCATTTTGAAAAGCTGTTATTAAAAGGTCTCGCACTGCTCCCAAATGCAATTTTGAGTCCTTTGTGCTTAGCAGAAGAATTTATTAGCCCTCTCCTGTTAGATTTACTAGAAAATTTAATACACTAAGCTTGAATTATGCTTTTTAGATTATTCACCAGTATGCTTTCATACAGCGATGTAACAGGAAAGTAATAAATGCTTGCAAATGAATACAATATGTTTATTCACCATGTTAAACCTTCTCAGGTGGTTCATCAAAAGTGAAATTACAATAAATAACAATAATAATAGCACTTAGACTAACATACTATTTCATATTGCCTTACAGCACTCTCTGAGTGCTTCACAGAATAAGCATATTGCCCCCCAACAATCATTTTATATCCTCGGTAAGATGGAAGGCTGAGTCAACCTTGAGCCGATCAAGATTGAACTCCTGGCAGTAGGCAGAGTTAGACTGCAATGCTGCATTGCAACCACTGCACCACCACAGCACACTAAAATAAAATAAATTTGAATTTGAATTTACTTTATTTGTATGCCGCCCTTTTCCCTGAGGGGACTCAGGGCGGCTCACAATTCAAAGGGGGGGGGAAACAAACGAGTTACAGAACATAGAGACCATACACAGCTAAAAACACAACAATCATACAATTCGGAGTGGGGCTGTAAGTCTTTAGCCCCAGGCCTGTCAGAACAGCCAGGTTTTAAGGGCTATGCGGAAGGCCTGGAGGGTGGTGAGGGTTCGAATCTCCACGGGGAGTTCGTTCCAGAGGGTCGGAGCAGCCACAGAGAAGGCTCTCCTCCGGGTAGTCGCCAGTCGACACTGGGCGGCTGATGGAATTCGGAGGAGGCCTAATCTGTGGGATCTAATCGGTCTAGTGGAGGTAATTGGCAGCAGGCGGTCTCTCAAGTAACCAGATCCAATACCATGAAGGGCTTAAATAGCTATACTCAACATAAATGTGTGCTATGGGTTGATCAAAGACCAAAAATGATGATGATTCTTATCAGTATTTATATTTGTATCATGTCTGCAATGTGATACCTGTAACTTTTTTTTTCACCGCTACATTCAACAGCTGTGAGAGCTGACCGAATGCGCGGAGGCCGGAACAAATTTGGACCCATGTACAAGAGGGACAGGGCCCTGAAGCAGCAGAAGAAAGCTCTCATCCGAGCGAATGGACTCAAACTAGAAGCCATGACTCAGGTGATTCAAGCAATGCCCACTGATCTCACAATATCCTCTGCAATCCAGAACATCCATTCTGCCTCCAAAGGCCTACCTCTCAACCACACAGCCTTGCCTCCCACAGACTATGACCGAAGTCCT
This sequence comes from Thamnophis elegans, assembly GCF_009769535.1. Taxonomy (NCBI): domain Eukaryota; kingdom Metazoa; phylum Chordata; class Lepidosauria; order Squamata; family Natricidae; genus Thamnophis; species Thamnophis elegans. Next base: position 1,914,862 of record NC_045545.1, read on the forward strand.
TTTGTAACATCTCCAATTAGCATGACAATGCCACCACATGGTAGCCTACAAGGTTATCAGAGCTACAGTCACTTTCCAAGCCGTGCTATCAAGTCCGAGTACCCTGATCCTTACACCAGCTCTCCAGAGTCGATAATGGGCTACTCTTACATGGATGGTTATCATCAAACAAGCTCGCCAGCAAGTATTCCTCATCTGATTTTGGAACTCTTGAAGTGTGAGCCTGATGAGCCCCAAGTCCAAGCTAAGATTATGGCCTACTTGCAACAAGAGCAGGCCAACAGAAGCAAGCATGAAAAGCTCAACACTTTTGGGCTTATGTGCAAAATGGCTGACCAAACCCTCTTCTCGATCGTCGAGTGGGCCAGGAGTAGCATATTCTTCCGAGAACTTAAGGTACGTCATACAATTCTTTCATGGGATGTGGTCACTCTGAGAATGATACCTAAATTGGACAAATAAATGAACAAACAAGAGTTTTGGTATAAGAAAATGTGGTTAGCCTTTTTGATTAATCCAGTGTTTCTCAACCTTTCGCATTCGCTGGCTGGGGAATTCTGGGAGTTGAAGTCCGGACATCTTCAAGTGGCCAAGGTTGAGAAACACTGGATTAATACAACTTATATTTGTGCATTGTTCTTTGTGGAAAAAAGCTGTTTGAGAGAGACATTTCAAAATGTTATGACTATTTTGATCTCACAAATTATCTGTGAAAGAAGCTGGTTTGGATGTTTAAGTCAAGATTTTTTTTCTAAAGCTAAGAAACCTGGGGTATGTGACTCTGGGATCTTGCCTGACTAACTTAATTATGATTATAGGCTACCATTGAATAACAGCATTAATAGATATAGACCATTAGTGGTTTGCCAATTTTTTTTTTACTACCAGATTGGGTGCACTCCTGTGTGCACCGCTGCGCACACACAACGCTTCTGCGCATGCACAGAAGCATCTGGGTGGGTGGGCGGACCCTCCCACTGCTGTAAATCTTGTTTTGCCCAATTTTGGCCGAACTGGCAGCAACCCACCTCTGATATAGACCAGCAGTGAGTACAAAACGTTAATTAATTAACCACATTTATATGCCGCCCACTCCTGAAGGACTCCGGGCGGCTTACAAAAATAAAGAGGGGAAAAAAAGACACATAACGAACACATAACAAAGAAAAGCCATCCCTTTGCTGCCCTATTGATGCCCTATTGATGCCCTATTGCCATTGGCTTGTTTCTTGGAAGGTAGAAAAAGAGAGCTATTGATAAAGAAACAGACCAAAAAGTCCCTTGTCAAATACTTTGGAAGCAACATTGGGAGAAAAGTATTTATGGATCCTAGTGTACGACTGCGGAAAGAAAGGATTAAAAGTATGAATTAGAATGGACAATTTATGATCCCCAGATGTTGCTAGAGCTTCACTGGCCAAGCCGACTTGGGTTTCCAGAAGTTGAATTCCAGAATATTTGGAGATTTTCTAAGTTCCCACTCCTATTAATCCATCCTTTAAGCTATTATCAATGAGTCATAAAACCAGATAAAAAAATTGATACGGATCCATGAACATTCAACTATACTGCAAAATAGGCTATGTATACATGTTATATAAAGTAACAATAGCCTAGTTCTGGGATCAGATATATTATGAAATCAGAGTTATTCTTCTGTTAGCTGAATTCACTGAGCAAGGTACTCTAGAAAAAAAAGCATCTGTTAGACGGGAGAATAGTAAGAGTTATATTACTGAAAATAATATTGTACTTCGAGGGGTCCATAGGTGCAGTATATTCAAGATGAAATTCAGGATCAACAAATATTATATATGTGTTTGATATATAATTGTGTATCCTGTTAGCTTGTAGCAACTCCGGAGTCTTTTAAAAAGGATGCAAAGACAAGCCTCAAACAAACAGATTGCTGGAGCCCAACAAAAATCCATATTCTAGAGTAGCAGCCTAATGAATGGTGAACAAACTGAGAAGGAGAATCAGAACAAAATCATTACTGAATGTTTCTGGCCAGTAGAAGAAAGGATGTAGGTGGGAAGATGGATTGTTTTAAAGGAGACAACTGTGGGGAAGTGGGAAAACAGGATTGCAATCTGTTGATGATAGGGCAAAGGACAATGGGATTAAATAGTAATTACATTATTGCCTATTGCCGAGAGGCTTAATTTCTCTTTTTCCTAGAATTTATAACACTCTCTGTCCCAAGAGTTTATTTCCCACCACGTGTCACATTTTGTGTGCATGTTTATTTTATTTATTATAGTTATTTTTGCTACCTCAAAAGAGCTTAGGAGGGTTTTTTAAAATATATGTAACGTGCAGTTGAATAATTTGAATGGAAGCATGTGGGGAAGAGAAAGCAAGATGAAAGCTGGGTTAAACTGAGAATTTAAAATGCTACATTAAAGCTGTGGAAAAGATAAAGACCCAGCATTGCAAAGAGAGTTTTTGGAAATAGTATTTTGTAACTGGATTTGCCACTACAGACGATCTTCTCCATTTACCTGGGCTATAGGATAACTATTGAAATGCATATTCCTTTGGAAAAGAAACAGTGTAGAAGCAGATTACGATCAGAATATCCAATGCACATAATTTACTCATTCAATTTCGATTTAGCTAATTTTTTTGAAAACTATTTTTAAGGAAATCTTCCCAAAACATTTGTGGACAACTAATCTAGAAATTCCCAATGTATGGGCTATCTATGTCACACCCTTTTGGAATGTATCTCTGAAGGTCTAAAGTTTTGCATAATCAGAAGTCCCCGTGTTGATAATAAATTATCACGTTATGGCGTACAGCTATATTTTTTTTCCTCTTATTAGCCTTCTCTGCGCTTGAAAGGTTTGCAGATAGTCTCTTAGTTTTTATATGAAAGAATGTTAGAGTTGATTAAAGTCATGGACACCATTCACGAAGAAATATTCAAGAGGTAGGGCCCAAATATTGATGGAAAATAGTGAGGATGAAGTATTCAAATGTCACTGCATGTATTGGATAGAAGTCATAATGTCACATGCATTTATTTTGACTTCATCAATCAAATAATGCAGAAGATTTAATATGCATCAGGATGTGAATGAAATACAGTCCATTCTTTGCCTAACGTACTCAGTGCTATCAAGCATTATGTTAATCCTCTAATTACTTTGTCTACAAAGAAACACCATAGGTGTCTTCACAGGGGCAAGCACCAAAGTGTGCAGTGCAAGGCTGAGAGAGAAACTCTGGCCCTTGTGTGCCAGTATGTGACATCACGACACAAGTAGGGAAACGGCAGGTCTTGCATTGTGACATTGCAATACATGTTTCGTCATGGGGGTTAGGTACAGACCCTGCGAGCATATCTTTACCTTCATTTTGGAAATGGGCATAGAAGATATCCTGAACGCAAATGTTCCAAGGGGGAACATTTTTTAAAGAGAATGCTCCCTTGTTCATTTTTCATTCCCATCAGCACTGTCCTCAATTAAATCCAAAGCAGCACATACATGATAGAGAGGACCGGCCAAATTTGCTTACTTGCAGCATGATTATGGTGTCATGTGCTCCCAAGGCACATCTCAAGGACATTCCTAAATCTCTGCCCCTTTCTGTGCTATTATTTCCCACTGGCTTCCCCATCTATTTATGTTAGCCAACGCAACAGATTTCGCAACAGATTGTTCTTGAAACACCATCTTCTTTTATGGAAATGTTAAATGCCATGGAAAATTTTGAAGCTGCTGTTCCAGTTAGACCTTCAGTTTCCTTCCTTAATTTTAGGAAAGCTCCTTTTTTTAGATTAATGAGCAGATTTGGAATATTAAGGGCCCAACAATAATTAATTGTCACGGAAAGAATTTTCATATTCACAAAATAACTTCTATGATGGGTATGGCCAGTTATAAAAACATTCCCTTTATAATGAGATTGTGTATCCCTTTTTTTAATTAAATCAACCTTTTAAAAAGATTAAAATCTGGAAGGTGCTTTGGGGTATTTGTATAACTATAATGGCATCCCTGAATACCACATGTTATATCCCACCCTAACTAATGAGGAGATCATGATAGCCACAGCACTGAAGAGGCAGAGGGGGATTTCACTGGTTTTTCCTTTAAATGGGGATGACAATCACAAGATTCAGGCAGTTTTCAAATTACAAATTACAGCTCATCCTCCACTTAGGAGCACAGTTGAGCCCAAAATTTATGTTGCTAAGTGAGATATTTGTTAAGTGAGACATTTGTTAAGTGACTCTTGCTTCAATTTGTGACTTTTCTCACCAGATTTGTTAAGTGAATCACTGCAGTTCTTAACTGCAGTTCGTAACACCGTTGTTAAGTGAATCTGGTTTCCGCTGTAACTTTGAACGGTCTCTAAATGAACTGTTTAAGTCAAGGACTGCTTGTACATAGCCTTGCTCTCTCTGTATCAGCCTCTCTGGGCCAATTATGAACAAACTGTAAAGCAAGGAATCAATCTCTCTCTTCTATACATTACGGACAATGAAATAATACACATTGAGATGAGGTATAAAAAGAATATGGATGAAATTTTCTAGAACATTTGTTTTGCACACCCTTGAATAGAACTTGACTAGTGAATGATTGAATTTTGAAAATATTAAGACTAATTAAAAGAATTAAAAAGTTGTTTTAGGGACTTTTTAAAGGCAGTCACCCATCCAAGTATTGTTCAGGGTCTATCCTGCTTATTTTTAAGTTCAATCATGGTCAGCTAGATGCTGCTAGAATATCTATTTACACATGTCTACCAATAGCATTTTTAAGACTAACAATACTTAGTCCTTGTTGAGGTGGGGGGGAATTTCTTTCTTTCTTTTTTAACATTTTGCCCATTTTAAATGATTGATGCCAGGAGACAGAAGAAAGCAATATCCCAATTCCTTCTGTCTCTTGAATTACTTTTACAAAAGACTAGCTTTCTAAGTTGGTAGGATTACAAATTTTAAGCTTCTTTTAGAGGCAGCTTCAGCCATTATTGTTCCCTGAGGTAACCTGCAAATGGGATTTGGTGATAATAAATACATATTAAACTGTCTACCAAATGAGATAGGTAGGACTTCTCATTCTGTTTAATAGCAGAATGGTTATTTCTGTGGTGTATGGATAGTAATCCTAACCTCACCTTTATGAGGTTGATTTGATTTATGCATCACATCAAGCTTGTTTTTTTCCAGTATAATGTGAACTGTGACTGTAGTCATAGACTGCAAAACAGTACATTTATGATTCAACAAAGTTTTTAGGGATTTAACCTTACAGAATAACAGAGTTGGAAGAAATTTTGAGCATCTTCTAGTCCATCTTCTGCTCAAGCAGAAGATCTTATGCCATTTCAGACAAATAGTTGGACAATCTTTTCTTAAAAACATCCAGTGATGGAGTACCCACAATTTCTGAAAGCCAGCCATTCCACTGGTTAATTGTTCTGACTGTCAATAAATTTCTTCGTTCCAGGTTGCTTCTCTCCTTGATTAGTTTCCATTCATTGCTTCTCGTTCTGCCTTCAGGTTCTTTGGAGAATAGCTTGACTCCCTCTTCTTTGTGGCAGCCCCTGAGAGATTGGAACTCTGCTATCATGTCTCCCCTAGTCCTTCTTTTCATTAAACTTGGTAAAGGTAAAGGTTCCCCTCACACATATGTGCTAATCATTCCAAACTCTAGGGAGCTCTCTGTTTCTAAGCCAAGGACCCAGCACTGTCCAAAGACAACTCTGTGATCTTGTGGCCAGCATGACTCAATGCTGAAGGCACATGGGGCGCTGTTACCTTCCCACCAAAGTGGTCCCTATTTTTCTACTTGCATTTTGTATGTGCTTTTGAGCTGCTAGGTTGGCAGAAGCTGGGACAAGTAACGGGAGCTCACTCTGTTATGAAGCACTAGGGATTCGATCTGCCCAACTGCCGACCTTCTGATCGACAAGCTCAGCGTCTTAGCCACTGAGCCACTGTGTCCTTTTCATTAAACTAGACATATCCAATTCCAGCAACCGTTCTTTATATGTTTGAGCCTCCAGTCCCCTAATCATCTTCGTTGCTCTTCTCTGCACTCTTTCCAGAGTCTCCAAATCTTTTTATATTGTGCCACCAAAACCGCATACAATATTCTAAGTGTGGCCTTACCAAGGCATTATGAATGAAGTACCAACATTTCACGTGATCTTGATTCTAAAATTTCCAAGGTTAGGAAACCCTGTCTTAGAGTGAAGTCAGTGGTGGGATTCAGCCAATTCGCACCATTCGGTTATTAACTTTCTAAGCAGTTTGGTGAACTGGTTGTTGGAAGAAATCATTAGGGCAGAGAACCGGTTGTTAAATTATTTGAATCCCACCACTGAGCGAAGTGCTTAGGATTTTGACTGCTTTGCTGTTGTTGTTGTTGTTGTTGTTGTTTTGTTGTTGTTTTTTTGCCGTGCCACCATTTAAGATTGTGTCAGTAAAATAGGAATCAAACAGGATAATGTGGCAAACGATAGCATTTATGGAAATAATCTGGAAAGATTATTTTTTTAAAAAAGTTGGCGAGGTGGACTAAAAGCTTTTAGCAAAGCTCTTTCCTTGTTGCCTCAAGTTCTAGTTCTGCTTTCAGCAACTGGCAAGAAACAGAAATCTCTCTTCCTTGACATGAAAGTGATATCTGCATTTTTCCCCCCTCAGTTCACAAGGGACGTTCTAACAAAACATGCACAGGCTGTGTCTACCCCGAGAGTGAAGTTAAAGGCTTTGACCAAATCTGGCTCGTTGGAGAACGGGAAGCTTTCTGTGAAAATGAGTTTCTAAATAAAAATCTTGGATCAGAAACATCTTAATGATGATTTTAAAAAAGCGTTGAGGCAACAATAAACAAAGGAAATATGCATGAATAAAGTGTTCTGAAAAGCCAGGCAACAAGTATTTAAAGGCTATAAATACCACCTAAGATAGGTCACTATTATTAGCAAAGGTTGAACAAAAGAAGACTTCCAGAAATAGATGCGATGGCCTGAGTAAGGGATAGCATGAAATGTCTTGTTTAACCTTACGCAGATATTGTTGCCATAGCATAGGAAATGGTTTTAGCTGGCTCATGAGTTCTGTGGAATTGAAGGATGTTTCCACGTTGTCCGTTTGCCAAGGAAATTCCTTTACTGGCCTGTTTGCTAAACAGAGGAAATATCAGCCTCCGGGACTGTCATTGGATGAGATGGGAACATCCATCTTCATTCTGTGGCTGCTGCGTTGTTGATTTGCAGGCTTGGAAGAGTCTTCTAGAAATGCATAGGGATATTTCATCTTGATGTTGCACTTTTGTGAGTGCTGAAGGTTAGTAGTGTTAAATAGTAGAAGGATTGGTTGCAAAAATCATAATACAATATAGCAAAAAGCTGCCCCCGGAGCTTCGTATAATCCCCGACCTCCGGTCCTTCCGACGCGCCCTAAAAAGTTGGCTTTTCCAGCAGGCCAGGCTGACCTGAACAAAACAAAACAAATTATTGATTACTGTTAATTTTAATTTGGATTATTTTTTTAAAAAAATGTCATTGTCAATTTTAATTGGGTTTGGGGATATCCTATTTAATTTCTTTTTAACTTTTGTATTATGTGTTTCTTTTAATGTTGTACGCCGCCCTGAGTCCTTGAGAGAAGGGCGGCATATAAATCGAATAAACCTAAACCTTCCAATTTGGTCTTTTGTGATTGTCACATGTTGTGTCACAATAGCACAACATTTGTAGCCATGTTGCTGTTGTCTTCAGATTGCATTATGTGATTCTGTAAAGAGTGGGTTGGAGCTCTCGACTTACGTTCTCGACTTACGACCACAATGGTTGATAAGTGAGAAATTTGTTAAGTGAGTTTTGTCCCATTTTACGACTTCCCTTGCCACGTTTGTCAAGTGAATCACTGCAGTTGTTAAATTAGTAACATGGTTGTTAGGTGAATGCAGCTTCCCCATGGACTTTGCTTGTCAGAACGATGCAAAAGATGATCACTCTACCCTGGGGCATTGCAACCGTCATAAATATGAACCCCGTTGTCAAGCATCTGCGCGTGTAAATGACGGGACCATGCAATGGTCATAAGTGTGAAAAAATTATCATAAGTCACTTTTTTCAGTGCCGCTTCACCTTCGAACCTTCGCTAAATGAAGTGCTGAAAGTCGGAGTCAATTTTGGATGTGAAAATTAGGTGGTGCGATAACTAACGTAAAATAAGATTTAGGCTATATTTGTATCCAAATCCGTTCAAGGGTGGATGGAGCTGTTTTTTTTTCCATACTTCCACTAGAAGCAATCTTCCAGTAGGCAAACATGCTCAATATAATCCCAGCCTTTGAGAAAGATACAGAACATCCCAGCACGCTGATAAAGCTTTCCTGCGTTCCAATAATAAAACCAGTGTGTCTTGTGTACCAGCCGTTTCCAGTTCCTTTGTGGCGGAACAACTTGTGAAGCAAAAAAACTCACTCCTCAGTAACCAACCTGCAGTATCAGGGAGGCAGCCGGGAAACAGATGTTCACCAGGCTATACAATTTGTTGTCACTGTCAATATTGCATGGCCCTCTTCCCAACGGAAATTGTTTGTGGATGGGAAAGAATGTGAGGTTGGGGGCAAAGGGGGAGAGGGCGAGAATCATATCTCAAAGGGGTTTATATTTCTCTCTCTGGATGCAGAGCCCACTTTGAGGAGGTAATTGTGACACCGGAACAGCCTCAGCTAATCATAATGAAATGCATTGGCAGCTTAGTTTTGATTGGCACGTAATTAATATATATTTGCCCCCAAGTTTACCTGTGTGTGCTTCTTCTGTTTTCTCTATTCCCAGAATTCATTGGAAACCGAATAATCCATCCAAATTTCAACATCCTTTATTCTAGTTGATTTTAGTTGGGGGAGGTGAGGACGTACGTTAAATTTAAAAACGGGGGGGGGGGGAGATTTAGTAAGTCCACAGAGGTATATCGTTCAAAAGCAAAAAAGGGCATTTTTTTTAAAAAAGAAATGTTGTGATTTAAATGTTGGCTGTGGTAAAAAATAATCTGTCTTGTTCGGTTGCAATGGAATAAAAAGCTTGTATTGAGGAATCAATACAGTTTGTGTACGTTCTTATAAAGTTCTTTTTTTTTTCCCCATCACCACATAACATCACTCTCAGAAACTCGTAGTTAGCGGTGGGGAAAAAATGCAGGAAACATATTTCCAAAATATGATATAGGTCTCCCCATCCATAAGTATTTTATTTTTTAAAAGCTGTACAATATAATTTACAACATAAATGTTAAGGCACAGTTTTTAGGTCATTTGGAGAATCAAGTTATGGTTTCTCGTTTTATGTGATTCCATTTATACGACAGAATATATAAACTTTATTTTAAAAAAAAAAACGATTTAAGATACTAATTAGCAGATCAAAGATAAACGCCAAGCAATCACAAAGTAGTCCTCAACTTATGACCAAAATTCAGCCCATTTATGTTGCTAAGTGACAAATTTGTTAAGTGAGTTTTGCCCCATTTTATGATTTTTCCTGCCACATCTATTAAGTGAATCACTACAGTTGTTAAGCTAGTAACCCAGTTGTTAAGTGAATCTGGCTTCTCCGTTGATTTTGCTGGTCAAATTTTGCTTGCAAAAGGTGATCACACAACCCTGAAACGCTGCAACTGTCATAAGTACCAGCCAGTTGCCAAGTGTCCAAATTTTGATCACGTGACCCTGGGGATGCTACAATGCTCATAAGTGTGAAAAATGGACAGAAGTTCACTTTTTGAGTGCTGCTGTAATTTTGAATGGTCACTAAATTGTTGTAAGTCGAGGGCTCCCTGAACACAATAGATATTTTGATCTAACGTTCATCTATCGTTACAAAGCTCAAATATGGGTAGAAATTATAATATCATAAACATAAGAATTTGCTTTATTTTCTTTTATTAGAAAGGCATTTATGCTTATTGGTTTGGTGGAAGCATTCTAAGCCAGATAGATTAATGTATATCATTTAGTAATGTTTTCCACAGGATACAAGAAGTGCTTTTTGTTGGAAGAAAGTGAACTTCGGAGTATATTTATCTGCCATATCATCCTTTTCAAAGATTGTTCAGATTTCCAGAAATCTTCATAATGATAGACATAATCCCAGAGTGTATTGTTGACAGTAAACGATGGTTTCATTAAATGATTTCCGTTAGATGGGCTGTTTCCCTCCTTCACTTTCTATTTTCATTTGTAGTAAGAACAGAATAAATAAGCACATGACTTAGATGATGGACAGGATAGATGGGAAAGGATATCTTTTTGCAGTGTGGAAATGTTGTCTAATGCAGATATTAACCTGGCTTATTTTAAATCAGGGTTTGCAAATCAAACATTAAAGTCTTGGAGAATGTTGTTTCTTTTCTCCTCTCATTGATAGGTTAAAAATTATCCTTCCCCTTCTCCATCTTGCTCTTGTTCTCCTTCTCTTCCTTCTTCTGCGCTACATATGTACTGACACAAGGAATGACTAACACAAACCTCCTCCCTTAACCATCATTTGAAAACTCACTTCGAACCATGGCTTCAGCAAACTTAGAAGTGATGTCCGGACATGGTTGTTAACTTCCTGGAGGAATGGCTAAATAAAATTTTGGTGGTAAATGGAGGAGAGCCAGGCAAATAATTTCCAGTAAATTAATATTTTGTTTGTACTGAAACTCGACCTTTTTCAAACTGGCAAAATCAAAACAATAATTTCGGATATTGACTATGTGACAATCATATTCTTCTAGAACTACAATCTTGGCATATTATAGTACAGATTGTCATTCTCAGGAACTTTTAGAACGGTATTTAATTTCAATTTTTTTTAAAAAAATGTTTTTATTTTATTAAATGTATTGTGTCTGCCCACTCCAAAAGACTCCTGAAGAGTAACTTAGATTTTAAACTGGAGCCAACCTTAGCTCCCACCGTTATTTCTTATTTCTACTGTAGTTGAACAAATTGTATAATGAGAAATAGTATAAAGCATCCTAGTCAGATTTCTTGGGTCATGCAAATAGCAGAAATAAAAAATCCAATGTAAGTATATGTCTCTCTTTCTTTTAAATTTTAGGTGACTATTCAGTCTTTCCATACCTCCCATTTCTACTTTACTGATAGTCTTTAAAATGAGTTTTTGGCAAGGTGTTATTATTATATAATTTTCTATGCTGTTGAGTCTTTGAAAATCATGGCAAAGTATGATGGCCAGGGGTGGTGTTCACTTACTTTCCTCATCGGTTTGCAAATGTGAATGCATGAGCCACCTTTTGCACATGCACAGGATGTTATGCGTTACGTCATGGTGGATGGGCGGAGCCTCCCAGAATACTGCCTCTGATGATGGCATATTAAAGATAGAATAAAGAGAGGCAATTTGGCCTAGTGGTTAAGGCTAGAAACCAGGAGACTGTGAGTTCTAGTCCTGCCTTGGGCATAAAAGCTGGCAGGGTGATTTGCGGTCAGTAATTCTCTCGCAAGGTCCCGTGACGAGATAGTCAATACCTGTCACAACCAGTGAATCAACACTCATTTGATCCAAAAAAGTTGGACCCTGAATTTGTAGAAAAAAACACTATGAATAATAAAACGTTAAAGACAGAATAACGATTTAGAATAAGAAGTAACACAACAAACAGACCAAGATCAAGTGTAATTTATCAACCTGATAATGAGTGAACAATCACATCATAGTGGCAAGAATTACCCACTAATGTCCGTCTGGAAAAGTTTCAGCCGTAAAGGCTTCCACGATGCTCTCACTGAGCAGTCTGCAGAGAAGAAGGAGAAAATCTTAAATAGAGCGAGATTTATGTCAGAGGAAAGAAACAGGCGTTCAGCACGTTAGCATATTCTGCCTGCAATGGTTTCTCAATTTAAGCTAAAACTAGGTAGAATTCCCAAATTGTGTTAGTTCCCGAGAAAATGGGATAGGAGGAGATTTGAAATGTAGCCTTGTGAATAGGGAAGGTGCATTCTTTCAGCCCTTTTGTTTTCCTCTTTAAAGCCATTTTTTCTCACAGTAGAGTTAATGCTAACGGAACCCACAACAGAGGAAAACAACCAGAGGGAGATTAATACAAATTAATTTTCTCTCCCAAGCCCCCAGTTTACTACATCAGTCCAATCCCTGCTGTACTTTATATTTCCTTCCCGTCTGATAACACAGCTTTGACTCTTAGAAACGCTTTTGTCGTATATAAATTTTGCTGTCCAGGTTTGAAGATCAGTCTTCTTCAGAAATGACACCTTGAGGAAGGTTTAAACGAAGACTTCCCTTAGCCCAGTGTTTCCCAAACTTTTGACATATGTGTACCCAAGATCTCTTCCAACTCTGTTATTCTGTTAACACTTCTGCCCAGGGACCCCAGCCCTCTAACCCAAGGCTGTGACAACAGCTAGGTCTTCCTAGCTTTTCAGAATGCTTCAGCTTAAGAGCCACGTGGATATCAGGGCGATCCTTATTTCAGAGGATAGGCATTACAACAGAGAAGGCATCCATCCTGAGCCCCAATAGATATTATTGCGTAAGTCTAAGGAACTCTGGAGTATGGATACACTATTGGATTGAATCAGCCAACTGCTACCACAGGAAGCAGTTTGAAGTATCCAGGTTTGATGTCATGTAGGGCATTACAGGTCATAACCAGCATTTGAAAATATAACAGGGTCTAATGTAGTGTGGAAAGCAGAAGTGTTACATAGATACACCAAGGATTGTCCATCACTGCCCATGCCACTGTTTCTGGGTTAATTCAAGCTTCCGAGTGGTCAGCTTGTGAGGTGACCAGGGTACGAGGGACTATGATACTACTTGACTATGATTGAGCCAAGGTGGCGCAGTGGTTAAATGCAGCACTGCAGGCTACTGCTAGATCAGCAGGTCA